>NC_138145.1:42152148-42414648 GCF_964199315.1 Orbicella franksi
ATGTACGTTTCCAATCCAGTCTTCTACTATCCATGGTTTGAGTTTCGCTTGAATTGTAAGCAACGCTTGATGTTTCATCAAGGCTTAATTAATAACTTTACGTCCGTAGATACTGCTCAGTTTTCTTCGTGTAAAAATCCAGTAAATTCTCTGTTCTCGATGAATGAGAGCGCCCGCCGATGCGTGTTTTGTACAGTCAGTAAACATGACAAATTGTACTTCCGCCGCACTTTCGTGTGAAAGCGTACATCGAACTCAAACAATAGCTCTATAGTTTTTAAATATGTTTAAGATTGATAAATGTTTGAGAACAAATTAAAAGCTTAGCTGAAAATATGTGAATAAAGGAGAAATAATCAGCAAAGTTACGATGACGCTTTCTTTAATCAACTTGGAATAACGATTTCGATTTTGTTGATGGAGTTATCAAAACTCCTTGTCTATTTTCATTTTCGCAGTGTAAAACTTTACTATGCTTATGTTGAAGGAACACATATGATGTTAGTAGCCTTTTTTGCGTTCGTGAAATTTGTTGCAGCATCTCAGCACAAAAGATAACAAAAGAAATTTTTGTCAAGATTTGTTGACAATTGAAAACACCGACTCGGACTTGAAAGTGCACGAGCTGCACTATGCAAATGAGCTAATTGTACGCGTCAGACTTTCCTTTCAAAAACTTTTGCAAACTCACTAAACAAGTTGAAACAATAAGAAACCATCAAAACAGGTTTTGGTTATGATTAACCATTGTCTGAGAAACTCACAAATTAACTCGATACCAGAGTAGATATATTCTTAAGTCAGAACAAACGCAAAAACATACGCGTAAGCTTACAACTAGCGTGAGCAGATCTTGTTATTCATTCCCAGTGCGAGATTGAAGTCTTGTTTTCGACCCTGAAAAACCCACCTTTTCCCTTAGCTCAGAGCATAAAACTACATATAAGCGTCCTGGTACGTATTCCCTGCCTTATTCCCTGCCATCGCTGTGAAAAATACGCAAGAGAATCTCTCAACTCTCACCATTTGATCACGCAACGTGACAACATCCACGCGAGAGCCCCCGACATGTGCGTGGATCCGCGCGGATATATGACGTCAGGATGGCGCAATTTGTTCTAAAAATAGAAAAATTGTCCCACGTCATAGGTGCGCGCGGATCCCAAGACTTACGGTCTCCGTCCCCGATTATGGCTCCTGATGCGATATAATTCCTTTAAAAAGTAGCACCTCTCAAATACAAAAAAGAATAGTTACTAATAGTCACTTGTAGCTATCGATCACGTGTTCCACAGATACAAATGCGAAGACGGAAAAGCTGTAGCAATTTGGGAATTGGTAAGATTGGTAAGTGCGTCAATGTACTTATGTTACATCATTCCTGTTCTAGTTCAAAGAAAATTTTTCATAAGAAGACCAAATGATTAAAATGATTAACGCGAACGTAAATTAAAAGGTCTGGTTTTTTCCTCTAAGGAAGAAACGTGTGACTCCGAAAAATACGTTTTGACGCTGGTTTGCAGTGTCACGCCATCAAAAATAAAAATCGTAACAATTCAATAAATTAAGTCAAGAAGCTGAGATATGAAAGATGATTGATATATAAATAATTTCGTCAAGTTTTAAGTCTGTACGGTTTTCCATCCGCGCGTTATTCGGAAAAGTGTTTCACTCGAATTTATAGAGCTTTGTATGGTGTCGCCGTGTTTGTGTCCCTCGGAGGGACACAAACATGGCGGCCGTAAAGTAACAGAAACATCTGTCATTGAGTTTTGCCATTGAAACGAAACGTTATTACTCTAGAGCTCCGATACATTGAAATCAATACTTTGCCTAGCGCAAGAACTGTTTAGTTAGTAAAAACTTGAGCAACAACTCATCTTTTGAGTCACTCGACATCCTTGTCGAGCCGCCATTTTAATGTCACGCAACGCATAAACTTGGAAATTCCGACGTGCTCCATTACATAATGAGGAACCCTGTCGGGCTTAAACGTTGCAAAACGTCAAATTATTAGAGGGTCTTACATCTGATGAAACTAAAACTTCACAAGGATTGGTAATTTCTTATTTTGGAAATTGATGACGTCACATGAAAACCGGCAGAGAGAAAGAGTTCGCTGTTTTCAGAATTCCCCGCAACACAGTACATCTGTCAACTGAACGGCGAGGTTGGCGTAGGAAACCTTTAAGGCCGAGACACACTAAGCGACAAGTCGCAGCAACAGCTCTTTGCGACTCCGTGTGTACTGCTTGCAAAACAAGTCGCTGCGACACGAAGCCGGTTCAGTGCACACGCAGTGGTTTCGTATGAGGGGGAATGTGAACTAGTTTCCTAATTCAATATGGCGGACCAGCGAGTACAATATACGACGCTCTCTCATTGGTTCATTTATATTTTGTCGTTCGTGCAACTGATCGCAGCGACAAAATCTGCCGCAGTGACAATGATTTTCACAAAAATTAACCGTGTCACATGAGGCGAATTGTTGCGGCGACTTGTCCCCGCGACGTGTCGCAGCGACTTTGTCGCCTTGTGTGTCCAGACCTTAAGACAATAGAAAACAACTTTAGAGTATTGCTAGCGCTACACTACAATGCAAAACGATAACCATATTTTGACAAAAACTAAGAAAAGAGCGGTCCTATAACATCACTAGAAAGGAAAGGGCTTTTCCCCCTTCTATTTATGGTGAATCGAAGGGGAAAAAAAGTCGGTCCGTAATTTTCTGTATGGACAGAGAAGACGAGGTTAGTAAGAGGTATTTCTTCAGCCAGTCCCGAAATTAGGCTTTGGTAGATTGTGCTCGAAAAAAAAGCTTATTATGCTTTTAGCAGTGCTCATATTTTTTAGAAATTATGCCAAAATTATGCTACTTTCTGAAAATTATGCTCTCTGTCACCGAAGTTATGCTACTTGGATTTTAAGGAAAATAAAGATCGCCAGTAGCTTAACTCTATCAATTTTGACTTAAATGAACATTCAGACAGTCCACCTTCCAGTCTTACAGTCTTCAGCATGGCAAATACGCATGTGCGCACCTCGAAAAGCCAAATGATATCCAAATCAACCATTTCTGGGTTCTGAATCCGGGTCAGAAAGTTACTTTTATATACTTGTTTTAGACGCCATCCAGGCAAAGCCCTCAGTTTAGTATAAAGACAACTATGCATGTTGTTAATCTCTCTGTACTCGAGGACGACGCCATCTTTGATCTAAGGCCTGAGGGGCCGAGCCGCCGAGCCATAAGCGTGGTGGTCTGAGGAGAGTCTCAGCCTCTCAGATATGTTCGGGGTGACCTAGCTAGAGTCTTCCAGACCTCGATATTTTCCAATAACAATACAGAAGTAAAGTACAAACTGAATTATTCTAGAACTATGATGTTTTTTTTTTTGTTTTCAAGGCATAAAAGCTCGGATTATGCTAGCAGTGCTAAACTGAAATAAAAGCTTTAAATTATGCTCGTTTTTCTAAATTATGCTAAAAATTATGCTAGCACAATCTACCAAAGCCTACCCGAAATACAACACGCGCCCGGAGGCTCGGACGCTCATCCAGTGTCATTCTCTCCCAGCTAAGAGGTCACTCATAATGTTAACGATGACTGAAATAACAGGAGTTTTTTTTTTTTTCTACACTCTTTCTTTTTTATAAGAATATACGTTATAAGCATATCGAGGCTGAAATTTGCGAAATTTTAAGAATATTTTAAGAATAAACTCGAGGCTGAGATTTTGAAAAGAATATAAGTTTTTGTGTTGACTGATTTGTGAATGCAATTACAGTCCGACCCTTAAGCGGCCACCTATTAAACGGCCACCCCTATAAGGCGGCCAGCAGTCAAAACTCTATTGTTTTAAGGAGTCATTTTCCATTTCCCCGAGGGTGGCCTTAACTTCACAAAAATTCTTCCTTCCCTAAACGGTAAAACAAGCCAAAAAAACAACAAAAACAGCCATCGCTGTATGTTCGATCTAATAACATTTCTGTCGGCATAGTCACAAGAATGTTTTCAGCCTAAAATCGGCAGAAAAATAAGAATATTCAGTCTGGGCCGGAAAAACAATATTCTTACAAAAAAAGAGAGTGTATTTACTTCAAATTTCAAGACATCATACTGAAGCATATAGAAGGCAGATTTTGTTTCCAGTCAAAAACGTCACCGGATTCAGTAGACTTCCGCAGTTTCAAACTCTGCACTCTAACAAGCTGAAACACATTTTCCTTGGATTTATGTTAATTTTTTATGGTCTTACTCGAAACCTGTCGTACGAACAAGAAGTCGAACAAGTAATAAAGACCCAGTTACTGCCCGGCCTCTTTGGTAGTGATAAGAAAAGAAGAAAATATTACATTTTATGACACAATGTTAGCTACACTTTGTAAGCTAGTGTGAAAAATTGTGTCGCTTGATTTTAAATATTTAGTTGCTTATAAGACGATGCTCCTCACAAAATGACATCATAATGAGAATTTTCCTCTGCATGAATTACCGTATCCAAGGTCATCCAAGGATTATCGTGTTAAGAGTCACGTCTCAAGCTAGTCGACGTGACCGTAACTGCTTTGGTAGATCAGACTCGAACAAGTCATTTATGCACAATTTTGACGATCGCAAGGCGACTTTGGGGTTAAATAAAATATCTGTCTTATTGCCACATAATAAGGTTGTTGCTGTCATTCTGGCCCATTGTTCGGCTACAGACTAGACTATTTTAAAATATTTCGCGGATTTGTATCTGTTTTTCACCCGCCAAATCACACCGGAAGTTTAATACAGCTTCTTACGTATAGTTCTGTAACGAAATACAGGATTTTTAAAGGGTCGTTGCTATGATTATCATTCTAACGGGTTCCATTACTAAAACAGGAATATTTACATTGTTGTTAGAAAAGGTGGCGTGGAAATTATAATTAATGATATCAAAAGACATGTAAAACACAGTGCTATTAGTATAGACGGCGTTATGTGCATTCCCTCCGGTGCCATTTCTTAGACACGTTTTAATTGGCTCCTGGAGACAATATAGTGTCAAAATGAATAAAACATTTATAAACGCTTTTGTGATTGGTCCATAGCTCGAGAAAGCTGTGATCGAGTCCAGCAAGCGCTGTAGCGATTGTGTGCTCCGTTACTGCGTTGCAAAGAGAGTTGTAAGCTAGAATTGTCTTTCCTTAATGAGAGACTGCCGTCTTTAAGTATCTATTTACTCCAAGTGATATTTCAGAGGTATTTCTGGAGGTTCTTATCGTATCTGAAGGCGATTTTTCGGCTGCCGTTATCCAAAGGAACCTTGCAGAAAATTTGCTGGGATGCCGCCATGATTACAGTTTGAGGACTCCAACCTTTTCATGTTTGTCTGCTGAATCATTCGCTTGGAACACCAGAGTATTGCTAATGTGTAGCGTCGATTAACAGCCATCAAACTGGATCCACTAGAAGACTTCGATGCGTCCAAAATGGACGATTTCAACGATGATGGTGAGGGAACTGAACGATATAATTGCAAATGAAACAAAGTGCGCTTTAAACATTGTGTTATGGGGAAGCCTGGAAGTTATGGCGGTTTTTTTCACGCAGACGGCAATTAATTGTGTATTTGTTGTTTATCAGATGATGGAATACCGGACAAGTCTTCGCATGGTAGACTTCGGAAGAGAAAAGCTAACCAATCATTCATGATCAAAGAGTAAGTCTGCTTTAGAACTGTCCCAGACAAGCTGAAGTCTGGGACAAACTAGCTGTCTAGCCGAGCTTTCTTTGATAGAAATGCGTTGAAAGCACTTGTATCAAAGTCTTTTTAAAAATTTATACCTTTCGTACTGTACAGGGAAGATTCAGATGACGATGACATCGAAAAAGGAGATAGCAAAATGCCCAGGTAAAGCATAATTGTCCATTTTCTCGACAGGAAACTTTTGAACTTTACTTTGCAGTAATAACTTAGGTTGTTAGTTCGGTAGGAGGGACGGCTAAAACAAAGACTCCGTTTGTCGAACAGTTGTTTTGAGATTGAATTAGGCAAGTTTATGTATTTCCTGTGGTTGTTTGCTTTTTGTTGAAGATTTGCACTCTTTTAGCGGTGCGTTTTTGACCGAAGGCGCTTTGCAAAGGTCGTGATTTTAACACAGTAAAGGTCGTTTGTTTTTAATAGCAAATCTCCTGTTTATAACGAGAGTTCATGGCCAAACTCTCCTTTTCTATACAACTATAAGTGTACTATACAATGCTATTTAACTTTAATACGACGTCTCTTTTTATATTTACAGAACATCAGACGAAAATAACAAGGAAAAGTTTGCAAGGTAGATATTCTATTACGTTTAAATTTATCGATCGCTACATGTCAAGTTTTCTAGTTTTGTTTACTTTTATCCAAGATCGTTTGATTCGAAAAACGAATTTTTAAAAACAAAAAACGGAAAATGTACTTTTTGTGGTTCATGGCAATCGTCGATCACCCATGGTCGCTTTAATTCCAAGGGCCCGGGAGAAGTATCTGTAGTTTTTTGTTCCACCAGATGCTTTGTTTTTTAACGGAACATTTTACATGCGAACATAAAATATTCTAACTAAAGGTCAAACCAAACCTGAAAAATATACATTGTACACGTTGTTAGATTGTCATGCAAGGCTGGTGTTAGAAGGAAAATGTTTTGTCCTGGACTAAGATCATCAAAACAATTAATCATATATGTTTTGTTTACTCTTGCAAATGGCAAATCTTTGCTGATAGACGAGGCTAGACGTACGGTAAACATGGTGGCCAGCTTTGTTTGGTGAATTTTTAATGTGTCTTGTTGGTCCACATAAAAAAACTTTGCACAAATGTATATTCATACTTGATTGTACAATTCAAGTTACATGTTACATTGTACTTTCTCATTACTTGTAGTACATATTTTAGATCAACAAGCTACCTGGCACCTTATGAAGTCTTTTCTCTCATTACCAGCATGTAATTTCAGAGATAGTTCATGACGTTTTGTTGAACTGTACAATGTAATATAGGTGATCCAAAAAAATTGATATACAAGTACAAAAATGTTTGAAATATATATTTAAAAAATATTTGATGTATATACAAGAAAGTGAGATAATTTTGAAACAAGAAATTTTGATATCCATATACCAAAAACATACCCTTCGGAGACATTGTATTGGACATTTCAGAACGTTGCTGTATATTTTATTGTACAAGTTTCGCACACGCCGGAAAAGTTGAGTTGTAATGCACAGTGAATCAACACACTTTAATGTCTGATGAGAGATTTCTAATTACATATTTTCCTTTGCAAGAATTCTTCCTGTCTTTGAACTGTGTTTTCCAGTTATACTGTGATGATCAGGAACATGAGAAGAGAACCACCAGATCTTTAGATCAACTTCCTATGATGCAAATATTATGGGGAATTGTAGTTGTTTCATTCACCATTTGTATATTGTCAGTGTGGACTAAATATTGTGTCTAATTTTCATCTGACACTTTTGTATGAATGTTTGAGAAAAACTGTGTTCTTGTACCTTATTCAGAATGGGAGTTGTATTGTAATCAATGGCAAGTTTGTGAGATGCTGTTAAAGAATATGTTTAAAAAGAGAAACAAGATAGGATGACAATTTTCATCTGATCGCAACTAATGAGTGCCACACCCACTACAGTGCATGGTTGTTTTTGTCAAAGGAAGATATAATAACTGTTATCCATAATATTTGTAATTTTTCAGACATCGGACTAACTGGTATTAACCTTTATTTTCATTTACCCTTGCAGGGAGAATCACAGTGAGATTGAGAGAAGAAGAAGAAATAAAATGAATGCATACATAAATGAGTTATCTGATATGGTACCATCTTGTAACGGCTTGGCCCGTAAACCTGATAAACTCACCGTTCTTAGAATGGCTGTGAACTATATGAAGTCCCTACGAGGATCTGGTATGTAGTACACAAACTTTTGCATTTCACATTTGTACCTAGTGATAATGTTGATCAACAACGGGTATCCAAGAGGTCCATACCATTGCAACAACAGTCCTTTAAAAAGCTGATAGGACTGGCCATAATAATTGAGAGACTATTTTATAACTTGATTTATTAAGGATACAGTCCAGGAATATGCCCAGTTGGCAGGGGTTTCATTAATGTTTTCAACAGAGGGACAACTGGTTTTCTCAGGCAGGCATAACTTTTTGAACTGAACTTCTTTGTAAAAAAATATTTCTCTAGATGATCAAATCAAGTCCACGGACAAAATCATCCTCACAGCGGGTCAATTTACCCAGTGCCTGGCCCTTAATGAAACTCCGGCAGATGGGTGTCTAGATTGTCTTTGGATGCCCACTTGTAAGAAAAAATCACTTTTTAACCACTTGGATTTTGAATTGCTGTTTCATGCTGGCTTTATAGCAAATTTTGGATGCCACTAATTATTCAGAGATATTCTAAGGGAATTTTTAAAAGGTGTGATCTTAAGTAAAGTGGCTTCTCCAAAACACCACACAACGTCCTTGGCCAGGACTTGAACCTGGATCACTCAATCCAGAGGCAAGTGCACTGGCTTCAAGGCCATTACACCTTCAACTACTTGTGTAGCTCTAGAAAAGTGTTTCTTGGCATAATGGCCAACCCAAATGTCCTCTTTGTAATATGCTACATTCCTGTAACCATCAGGAAACCATTGTTTGTTAATTTCTGTTCTTAACTTTTTAAATTCATTCCATAACTGTTATTTTCTAGGTCAGGGTGCTGATGTTGCCTACAAGCCTTCATTTTTGTCTGATCAAGAACTTAAGCACCTTATATTGGAGGTAAAACTGTCCATAAATGTATTTAAGGAGTGGGAAGAAACAATTCTAATCAGACTGAAAATTAATTCTACACAAATTGCCAGCAGTTATAAAGAGAAATTTGACTGTTTCTCAGAAAGGTGCAAGTTTTACAGTGAGATAAGTCAAGGGTGATGTTACTGCAGACATGTTCCTTCTTAAGAGAGGGCAGTGTCTGGGAGGTTCTTGTTAGTGAGGGGTTCTTATTTGTGATATCTGCTCTACAGTAGTATCCATGGTCACTTTCCAGAAGAGACCACTTAAAAGGCTCTGATAACTAGGCTATCTTTTCTTGCAACTCACCATGCAGTTTTTTTGCCCTGTTGCATGGCAAGTTGTGGAAGACATTGCCCAGTGTGACACTCCCTGAAATGGACACGTCACACAACATTTTTGTTGCAGTGATCATTGTTAAAGTAAAACATGATGTCCAGTAGTGTTATGGCTGCATTCCCATCTATCATCTTGATGTTACTCTGTGTGATGCTTGCATGAAAAGTCATTTCAAAAGATGTCTGTTACAGTGGGCAATTTTTTTGCATAACTTGTGTTGTGACAAAATTGGGAGACAAGATACAAGAAAATTTGCCGAGTGCAGAATGACTTTGAAGAGATGGGCCAACATGTTGATTAAGGAGAGGCTTTCTCTTTGGAGACAAGATTGTTTACTTTAGAGGTGCCAGCTTAATTTAATTGTGTTCTTTAGGGAGTTGGACTCCTATTTTACTGATTGTCTACTTAACAGCAGCAGTTACTTCTGCAAGATATCCATTTAGAGAAAGAAATTACTGTCCTTTCCAATTGCTTTGACACCAAGGTATTTGTTAAACAATCTTTTTGTTTTCTTCTTCTTCACAGGCAGCTGATGGTTTCTTGTTTGTCGTAAATTGCAACACTGGAACTGTGGTCTATGTTTCAGACTCAATTACTCCAGTCCTTAACCAGCCTCAGGTGATCTTAAGATTCAGTTAATATATATAAATACTATAGTTACAGACGAGGTATAGTCAGCTTTAGGTGAAATGGAATCCTGAAATTATACTCAATTTACAAAACTAGTGTCCCATAAGTGCTGGAGTTCATTATGAATTCTGGGCATAAGGTTGCTAGGCATGTATTTGTACTATCCTCTATAAGAGTGATATGTCAAGTGCATTAACTTGTCATCCACTGGGCCCCCTGATGTAGTTGGCCACTCAAATGTAAGGCTACAATCCTCCATTTAAAGTAAAGTCTGTATATGAGTCAAGTGGCCCATCAGGCCAGCTCTTATCTTCAGTTTCTATGTAGTGTGAAGCAACTAGGGGTATTTCTACTCCCCCCTGGACTGGGTGTTAGTCCATTGCTAAGTTGCCCTTCAGGATTAAATTTGCCAGTATCCATTCATACCTCAGGGTGAAGAGAGGCACTGTGAGAGTTAAGTGTCTTGTCTAAGAACACAACACAATGTCTCCAGCCAGGGCTTGAACTCAGACCACCCAATGTTGAGTGAACTAACCATGACGATGCGGTGCCTTCTACAATCCTCCTTTAAAATAGCATTGTAAATTCAGAACTTAAGAGAATGTTGGTGGGATTGATGATGTTTAAATTGAACTTGACCAATTTATCATTATTTGGAAAAATAGGTTTTACTTCTATGTAAGGAAATTTTGTTTCTTTTTACAGAGTGCTTGGATGAATCAAGAGATATTTGACTTAGTGCATCCTGATGATGCAGAGAAAATAAGAGATCAGCTTTCTGCCACTGAGTCACCCGATGCTGGAAGAGTTCTTGATTTGAAAAGTAAGAGCCACTGTTTTGACAAATTATTTACTAGTCTGTTGTTTAGCATGTAATCAGCACTCATGCCTAGTGAAAAAACATTTGGCGACTAAATTTTGTGAACGGGTTGCCAGTTTGGTGACTAGTGCAGTACAAAAGGCGGTCTGCTCAACAACAAGGTTTTTTTTTTGGTATAATCATTAAGCCAAACAAATTCAACCACAATTTTTCCCCGTTTGTCTTCCTTACCTGTTTTTACTTTCCTGAACAGTAGGTAAGACTGTTCAACAAAAAATGGTGATATCTGAAAACTTTGAACTTGGAGTGCTGGTAATATTTAATTATTGGCCAGTAATGCCTTCTATTTATATTAAGCCATGTTAATTGAAAAGCCATTTGATTTAAGTTTTAATTTCTTATTTTAAGATGAAAGTAGTGTTATTTATTTTTGTTGTGTTCCTCTTTATAGCTGGAAGTGTTAAAAAGGACAGTCATGGAGGTAAGAACAGTTCTTTGTTGAAAGTTTTGAGTCTCATGAGGGTGATATTTGGTACAGTGTATCGATGTCAACTTCCCTGGTGTTAATTACATTCAAGTTACATTGTAACCTGTGCATCCAAAACAAGCAAGATAATTAAAACAACAAAACATGGAAGAGTTTGGCAATTTATTTCTTTTGTAATTACTGACCAGTCGACTGTAACAAGAATGTGTATGTATTTTGATAACATGCTGAGCCCTCTCTGAAGACTTGTCCTACTCAAATGGTGTGGTGTGAATCAGATTGCTGTAAAAAAATATAATTGCAATATTTGTGTACCCACGAAACCGAGAAGAACTCTCATGAACTTGTTAGAAAAGTTTTAGTGCATCAAGATCAGATTAGAACTTGGAATGTTGGTTTTTGTGGAGAGAGGCAAACTAGAGAATCCAGAAGAGAACAGAAAAGAAGAGAAAACCCTTGGAACATGGATGAGAACTAACAACAAATGCAACCAACTTATGATGTTGTATCCAGGATTGTTTGTTTGTGGTGGGGGGGGGGGGGGGGGTATAGGGAGCATTCTCCCAAAGCGCCAGCCTTGCTCTCCTTATTGCTGGTATTGTTTGACTGTAGACTTGAATATGAATGGTCTTTAAAAAAGGGTTTGTACGGGTCCTGGAAAACCTGGAAAGTCCTGGAATTTTATCGTGGCATTTTCCAGGACTGGAAAGTCCTGGAAAAGGGCTACTGGTCCTGGAAAGTTCTGGAAATCTGTTGAACTCAAGTGAAAAAATATGAAATGTATTGCAGACAGTAAGGAGAATTAACATTAAGATCTTGGGAGTGAAAGGGTTAATGTGAATTTTAGAGTCCTGGAAAAATCAATCTGAGTCCTGGAAAAGTCCTGGAAACGTCCTGGAAATTTGTTTCTGAAAAAGGGTACGAACCCTGTTAATAATATAGCTATGTGTCCTGTTTATTATTTAGCTCTGTCACGGATGTATTCGAACTCAAGGAGAAACTTCATCTGCCGCATGAGATGCGGAAAAGAAGAAACAGAGAGTTTGACAAGAGGAAAGGATAACCGCTTAAAGCTTCTTGACGATGAGTATGCCATTGTGCATTGTACTGGCTATATCAAGGTAGGGTCACTGAAAATAATAACACATATAATAAGTGCCTGGCTTCCCTTGGTCTAGCAGTAGCATTAGTAAGCCCAGTGTTTGCATGTACCTTTAGAGAGGAAAGATAAATTTTATCTTCCATAAAATTGCAAATCAACAGCAATGAATATACGTACATACAGTTCAATAACATTCATTCTAAAGATCACACATTAGGATTTCTTGCACAGAGTTGAAAGTTTACATGGTTGGCAAAGGTAAGGAATTGGACAGGAAAAAAAACTTCTTCATGGTCAGGGAAAATTGGCCTTTTGAAGAAAATTTAGGGAAAATTCAAGTAAGTTAACACAGCTGATTTTATACCAGTGAAGGGTGGAAGAAACATTTGGCTTCACTGTGAGTCTATCAGTCTTAAGTAAATGAATGAGTAGAAAGGACGGCTGTGGGGAGGCTACAGGCAGCTACCGTATCTTATATTTTGTATCTGTTTGGTCAGGGAATCTATATTTTAATCAGGAAAATGTCAGGGAATTTTGAAAAGTGATGTTTGTGGCAACCATGACTTAAAACCTCTTTGTGCATGTACGGCATAACAAACAAAAAATATGTTTCACAACTGACTGGGTTTTGTTTTCAAATTATAACATTAGATTTTTTTTTTTTTTTATCTTGAAAGATGACTTTTGTAGTTTATACTTTGTCTTCTTTTCCCAAACAGTCATTTGGAAATAGCACAGCAGTTGCTGTACCAGGGGAACCAGAAAACAATGAAAACAGCTGTTTAGTAACTATTGGAAAACTTCAACCAACGAGTGTGCCGCAGAGCAGTGACTTGATGGAGAATCCCCCAGTGATGGAGTTTGTCTCCAGACACAGTTTGGATGGCAAGTTCACTTTCGTTGATCAGAGGTGAGGGAAATACTGTCTTGTGGCTTTGTTGAAACCAGATTGCCAGTAATTGCAATTGGTCGGTCACAAAATATATGTATAGAGCAGTTTTCAAATGAGTGTTGAAAGTAATCAGTCAATTACTTTGGTTTTGGTTTTGGTTTGAGATTGGCTTAGTAGTGTTATTGGTATGTAATTGGTTTGGTTTTGGTTTTGGTTTTAAGACACTCATTTGAAAACTGTTCTATCTCGTTGAACTGATTAAGTACTTGAATGTGCTCTGGTACCAAGCAAAACGGGGAGGTACAACTTCAATTAATTATGTTTGAGCAGTTCCATGTGGTGATCAAAATCATTCTAGCTATTTGTTTTGATTTTCTGTGAAGTTCCCATTGTTTTGCAACACCTTTGCATTCTTGTTCTTGCTACCTACCAGCTGACATGGTATTTTCTGTTGTGCAATTAATTTAAAAAAATTCAACTTGTTTTTTCCTTTTTGTTCAGCCCCTGCAAGTTTTTCTAGTTCATGAAACCCTAGCCTCTGGTTGCCAACTTCTAATTTGCTTGTTGTGTTTTAGAGTGGTGGATGTCTTGGGTTACAAACCTCAAGAGCTTCTTAATGAACTGTGTTATGACTTCTTCCATCCTGATGATCTGGAACATATGATGGAAAGTTACCAACAAGGTAAGGACTGTTCTGTGTGAAAAACAAGTGAATGAATGGACAAACAAGTGAATGAATGGACAAACAAACACATACGCACACATGAACAAACATATAGATGAACAAGGAACCTCTACCCATTGTATTTCTGGTCCCTGCGTTTGAATGTTGTTTGCTGTATTTTTCCTCCCATTCTCCAGTGTGCCTATATTCTTAGTAAAAGAATTTGCAAACAATATTGTGCAAAATAAAGAAAGACTAATTCAATCACATGAAAGTACTACACAATAGCTTCCATTTGAATGATGGTATAATAGGATTTCTTTCAAAGACTTCAAAGTGTGCACCATGATCAATAGTACCACACCAAAGTACTGCTTGATAGCCTTCATTTGAATTTTAACATATGTGTATCCCAGCTTTTCTGGACTTCACAATTTTACAACTTCACTTTTAATCTCCAATAAGTATTGGTAAAAACATAAACAGTATTTGATGGAGGGTTTGGTTCTGGGAGTAATTTAGGCTTGGTTAACCACAATGTGTAGTTAAACTTGTTTGGTAGAAAAGTAAAGAAACCTGTTTTTCTTTTGTTTTCTGTTTTCTTCTATTTCCCAGTGATGAAACTGAAGGGCCAAACCCTGTCTGTGCGGTATAGATTCCGTGCTAAGGATGGAAACTGGGTGTGGCTAAGAACAAGTTGCAACAGTTTTCAGAATCCTTATACAGATGAAGCAGAGTACATTGTTTGCTCCAACTGCCTTGGCCAACAGTGAGTAAATAAAGTGCTTACATGTATATGACAATCTTTAGTAACAAATAAAGAAGCCTAAGCCGTGTATTACACTGTGATAAAACACGACAGGCATTTGAGAACACAAGGGAATGTAGAAAACACAAGCCACAGGCAAGTGTTTTCTACATTCTTGAATGTTCTCAAATGTCTGGAGTGTTTTACCACAGCATAATACACAACTTAGGCATCTTCATTTTATGATATAGAGGTAATGTGATGAAAAACATTAAAACATGCTCTTTCTTTGTTTTATACTCTGATAAAACATGGGTTTTTGACCAGTCAGAGGGTGCGCAGGGTCCTATCTAATTATATAATAAAGGGTCCTATCTAATATAATTCTGCATATTAGTGGCTAAATACCTGAACATCCCAGTGATAAGTCCCCCTCCTCCTGTTACAAAATTTTTCCAGTTATGAGCCCTAATGAACTAATGTGCTTAAAGAACATTGTACTTTAAGTAATAAATCAACCATGAAAGACCGTGTTTGACTACATCTCTAAACACAGAGAAGAGAGTTGAAAATACAACGCACAGCGGAGTATTTTTGACAAACTTTGAGGTGTTTGGAAATGTGGTCAAACACTGTCTTGAGTGTTTGATATATCTTCTCAATCAAAACTTAAAATAAGGAGAAAATGGAGAAATAGAATTGTAAATATATCTGCTAATTATTAAGATCAGATATCCAAACATGGTTATGATTTCCTTTGTTTAAACTCAATGAATTATTAATGAGTTTGAGAAGTAAAGATAGACCAGTAAGGTTGCAGCTGGAGTGTAGATTTTAAGATTTAAGGACTGTGGTTTTGTTTTGTTTTTTCCTTTCTTGCTTGCTTGCTTCCCTTTTCTCATCAGAGTGTTAAAGTCATTTCTTGTCAGTTTATTTCATAACTGTTTTTCTGCACCACATTTAAGCCAGTCAAGATATAAGTTTTCCTCATGTAAGTCCACCCAAGACTCTCTATGAAGTTATATAAGTCCTGGATAATAACCATGTTAATTACTGACTAGATATTTTCTATGCATCTAAACAATTTAGTGCCAGCAACATTCAGCCTGTCACTCTAAATCTGTCCAGTCCCACTGTTAACTCCACTCGCAGCGGACCTCTGACTGGCAGTACAGATTATTCTGACATCTCACCACGTACTGACCTGACAAGTCCTGACTCTGCAGCCTCGCTCTACCAGAGACGTGCTCAACAGCTTACCCCAGGACGGGATGACACCATGTTGCATTACTCACCTGGAGGTGCAGTTCCAAAAGGTACCTTGTCTGATTCATTGTCAGCAGTCAATAGCATCTCTTTTGCAGTAAAAACGTTGTCTGCATGAAGTGACTGACACTTTGATTGCTAAGCAATCAGACATTCTTGTATGGTATCATTCTGCTGTTGCAACTTTAAGCGTCCTTGGCAGTTTTTTTTGTGTCTGATACATTTGAAAATCAGAATAATTTACTTGTTGGCTTCTTGATGGGATTCAAACACACATTGAAAGTCCTTGAGCTAAAAATGAAAAAAGAAGGACTTGGAGTGAGGAATATGGAGTTAAGATGCCATTGAAATTTGTAAAAATTCAAATAGTAAAATAAATGTAACTCTGAAGTTGTAACAATTGTTATTGTACATTTTTCTATGAAAAACACTGTCATCCAAATTGGTTTGAAATTGTACGGTTTCTTTTGGTTAAATTTGAATTAAAACTATCTGATGTTCTTTAAAGAAAGAATGTTTCATAGCTAACATTGCTTTCTTTTCAGTATCATCACGCATGGCTGAAGGAGGTTTGGAAGCCCTCTCCAAGGTTTGTTATCCGACATTTTAGTGATGTTCTTACCACGCACTTGAAATAGATTATTCTTGTAACATTGGGTTTCTGCTGTCAGTTTAGTTGTATAATTTTATCTTGGTAGTTGCAAGATGGCTTTACTGTTCAATTTCATTATTGGTTTCTACATGCATTAGACCATTACACCACCCCTCCCCTACCAGTGTGTAGTTCAGTGCCATTTATCCAAGCCCTGTTGTTTCAGGCCAGTGAGCTAAGTGACAAGAGAGGAAATACTTCACCTAACAGCTCTGCTGCTCAAGTTCCTCAGAAATCTGACGGCTCCCTGGTGAGCCCTGTTCCTTCAGTCAGCAGTCCCTCTTCACAGAGACTCGCACCAGGAATGATGCAACATGCTATGGACCAGAATAACGGTAATGGATGAAATGACGTGTTTTTTTTGTAGTGTTTGAGGTTTGATTTTGTTGTAAAATACTGTTAGAAAAACTACTTTTTGGTTCAATGGTTCATACAGGTCTCTGTCTGTGGGTGAACCCTGTTGAAATGGATACTGTCGGGACCACAGAAAGTACTTCTCTATAGTAGATTACTTTTTAATAGCTGATTGGGATGATGTCGTCATTTGACTACAAATACCAGAATCCTTCGTGTTTCCTGTTTCTTATGTTAATTAGGGCAATTGTTATTTAAATGCCACTGGGCTTCAAGCAATTCTGCTATTCAATACACAGTGACAAAAGACATCTCTAATAGGCCACTTTCGATGTATTAAAATTCAGCTTGAAAGTGAGGCGCAGAGGACACAAACAAAAGAAATGAATAAACGTAATCATTCAATTTCCTTTGTTTGTGTCCTCTAAGCCTGAATTTTAATATATCGAAAACAGTCGATTCCCTGCTTTGAGGTGTATGTTATTAGGGAGTTATGCATCAAGCAGTGTAGAATGCTCTCTCTGAAAAATCTCCTTTATCTCATTGATAAAGCATCGGGCCAGTGTAAAGAAGGCCAAAGATTTCACTCCTGTCAGGAGTAGCTTGTGTGACTGACTTATAAGCTCTCTTAGGGTACTGCTCTGTTTAACTTTGTCTTTAAAAAGTGTTTGAATTGTGAGAAGTGTCTGAAGAGAGAAGGGTTAAGTTTATCTTTTTAGAAATTTTGGCCATCTGGCCCTGGTTGTTCAAAGGTTGGATAAAGCTATCCACTGAATAAATCCCTATCCACTCATTAGTGTAGTTTGTTGTTTCAACTCTTACCCACAGGATAGTGACTTATCTGGTGGGTAGTGTTATCCATCCTTTGAACAAAACAATGGGCCCTGGAAGGAGGTCTAAATTTAGCAAAATATATTACTTTAGGAATGTGCCAAGGTTGAATGAATGTGTACTTGTTTTTCCTTTGTGCAGTGGACCTGGATAGCTCAGAGTTCTCTGCAGGCCATGCCGGCAGTCTCCTTGCTGCTTTGGTGCAGAGGCGAAATGCAATGGCTGCTGCTGCTGCTCAAGGTCAGACTTCACAGGGAGGCTATGGTCTTATGTCACAAGTGAATGGCAACATGGCCTCTATGATGCGACCTAGCAACATGGTCGGACAGCAAAGAGCAATGGGTCCCATGTCTCAGATGGAGATGATGAGAGCACAGATGCCGCGAAGCATGGGTGATATGAGCCCTGGTGGGATGATGGGATACAGTGCTACGACGACCAGGAATGGGCAAACGAACGTCAAGAACACGGTGGACACAAGTCAAAAGGGTGGGTACCCACAAGTCATGAGTGACAACATGGGTGGAAGAGAAATGATGTCTGGGGCATGGCCACACCAGGGTGTCATGCCCAGGCCAATGAGAGAAGGAGAGATGAAGCCATCACCTCCATCTGTACCAATGTCTCACATGTCGCAAATCGATTCAGCTGCACCTCCTGGGATGTACACAGGAATGCGACCGCCAGCAGGACCATCAGCTGGTCGAGGAACGACTTCAGGCTATCCTTACTACCAGTAGCCTGAAGACACTTGTTTTACATATTGAAGCATCGCTTAGTTCAGCACGCACAGTGAACTCCACCAGCCCGGAGTTAATTTCTTTCTAGTTTTTACATCAACCTGCCAGATCATTCAAACTCTTCATGGAAATGAACAGCGGTCCTGGTGTTCTGTAGCTGGATGTAACACTGCAAAGTGAACCCATCTTCCATTGGTGTCTGTTACACAAAGATTCTCTCAAATGAGTAATTAAGAGAACAGTGTTTGCTATATTATACTTTTGAATGCATGACCTAACACCATTGGCTAATGTGAAACACATTACTTAAATGCAAAGATCTAGACCTTGTCAGTTTAAAGTATTTAACAAGTAACACAAAATGCGTGTGCATGTTCACTGATAGACAAATCTTGCGTACCAATGTTAGTACATAATATAATAAACTTCAGGCAAGGGGGACAAGTTTATGATGCATATTTGTGACTGCTTTCTCTTTTCTTTAAAAAAAAGTAATTGCTCCTCCTTGAAATCAAGGTCTTGCATACAGCGTTGTATGTGAAAATGAGATCCATTGGCATGAATGTGTTAACAAGCAAAACTCATTTTCATGTAAAAGGCCTTTGCAGCTGCCCTCGTTTTGAGGCAGTCAGAAAGTAGTTAGCATGTAGAAATGGCAACTTGAGAACGACCTGTCATCGTGTAATTGTAGCAAAGCATTGTGTGTAATTCTTAGGCCACAGAGGTTATATTTTGCATAGTCAAGCATTCATCGCCACATTTATACATTTAGAAATGTTGATATTAGAGATTGGTCTGTTATTGATGGTTAAAACTCTAGTTTATTAATTTTGTCATTTTGACATTAGTTCTCAACACATCAGTACTGGTGTGTGCTAGATAAAGAGAGACTGAGAAAATCTGAATATATTACCTATGGCTAAAATCTTATTTTTATGTAACTGTCACCCTGAAATCTCTAAACAAAACAGCTGTGCTATTTCAATTCGAATAATATTCTGGTCAGCTCTATACATGAACCCAAAGTACATACATAGCTACAATCCCATTTAGCAACCTACAAATATCAGTTTTGTTTAAATCCCATTTCATTATTATTTTGTGAAATGGCCTACACACATTGATATTTTATCCAATGAGAACTTTTTTCCCTTTATTGCTTTTGATAGCAAGAGATTTTGTTTCTAAGATAATAATATTATTCTTACAAAGCAGTTTAAAGTTTGTGGTGACATGTATTATACCCTTGTAATATGGGCTAAAACAGGTAAAAGGAGATTTGTCTTTTCTTTAGGTAACTTAACATTTTTGTATTGTCTATATGCAGTAGCATTTTTATCATCATATGTTTTAGGTCATGTATCCTTCTCTGTGGATATCCCTAATACAGTCACCTTGCAGTGCTGTAGAGTCTCAATATCTTGAACCCTCGATTTTTCGAACCTCTCAATAACTTGAACCGAAAGTTGCTTCCCTACCCTTAGTTAACACTGTAATTTTAACCCCAATTTCTAAAGTAGCCAATTTTTTAAACCACTTTTTGTTTCCCTTGGAGTTCCAAAAAATCTGAATTTCACTGTAGTTGTGATTTATCAGGAAATCACACATCATTTTCAAGAGGTGCAATTTATACTAGAGATGTATGTTCATCGTGAGTTTATTGCAGAGTTTTTGAGACAATCCCAAATCTAACTAACCATTTGGAAAATGTTTATCTCAGCTGGATAACTCATCACTATTAGCCAAAAATGTAGGTTTTAAGAAACGTTATCAGGGCAAACCTGTCCAGAATTTTTTTTGTGCAACATCAAATTATACATCTTATAAAGTGATGAAATCAGGGTTAATTAGCCACCATGTCTGTAAGCCAGATATAAACTTGTGTGTCACAGATGAATTATCTTTCTAAGTAATAACTTGTCTCTAGTGCAAATATTAAGCCATTATTTTCTGAGCACCATTTTATCCAAAGAGGAGGATCACATCAAACCACATGAGTTCTTGTAGCATATTTGAGGAAAAAGTATGGGAGATCGAATTACTAGTGCACAGGTCGAAAATTTTACATGTAAGAAGCACTTTGTCTTATTGATGTAGGTTTAGCTTTAGTAACTTGATGTAGTGTAATAATAAAGACAGTAACTCTTTTGAGGTTTGTCGCGTCTATGACTGATTTTATGCGGGTTGATGGGCTTTACAGTCTAAACTGAGCAAATGCTCCTTATTACAGTTGAACCCGGCTATTTCAAACTCTCAGGGGAAATGAAAGTTAGTTTGAAATTACAGGAGCTTGAAATACCTGATTGTAAGTGATTGAAGGGCAAATCCAAGGGAGAAGGTTTTGAGCGCAAAATAATGGGGGATTCAAAATAGCCGAGTTCAAATTAGCTGGATTAGAGTGTAATTGAATTCAATTAATTTTGATTTCATTCCTTGTTTTAAACTTCCACTGTAACTACTTGATCCAAAGTCAAGTTTTGATTGAACTACTGCACCTTTTAATTGGCCAGAATTTCAGTCATCTATTGGGTTTGCGCACTTTCGAGAGTGCAAATTGAATAGATAGGGCTGTCGCGAAGGGCCATAACCCGTAACATCCGTTACAGCTGAGTTCCGTTAATGTTGTGGGTGAGGATGACCATTTTTGTTACAACACATACTTGCATAATTGATTTATAAATGCTTAAGAAAACTCATCTGGTGTTAGAACAATTTCTGGAGGGGCTTGCCCAACACACCCCTAGATGCTCGGATGCGGAAGGCCATCATAGCATGACTGTTCACCACTTATTCCACTGCTCTGGGTGACAACTTCGATGTAAAGGCTGAAATTCAGGCTACCGTTTAATAACATGGGAAACTTGGCACAATGTACAGGTCTGTTTCTTCCAGACATCATAGAATTGTGGAAAGAGCACACCCTCCACCCAAAAATGTCTCGAAAGTTAATCCCAGAGTAACTTAATTGCACTTGCCACTTGTGTTTAAACTTAGTAACGCATCAGGGGGACACTGATCTCTGGTTTCCCAAGCAGGAAGAGGCAAGGAGTAGTTCTATCCCTGCCTGGATGGGATGCTAGTCCAATGCAGGGTTACCTCCAGCATTGAATTTTTCAGTACCCATACACCTTAGTGGAGAGAGGCCAGGTGTTTGCATAGTATGGGACCAAACCCTGACCACTCAATCCAAATCTAGCACACTAATTATTAGGCTACTGCAGATACCACTGTTTATGAGTGAGGCTTACATAACTTGCGAGTCTTTGGGTAAGCAACATGCAACAGGGAAATGAGTCAAGGTGCATAAAAACTATGACATGTAAAAACAGGATATATCCCTAAGCCTGTATTTCTTTCTCCTACTACCTCTGGACTACCGTAAAGGGCCACTTTGTGGAAATACCACTGCAAATTTCCTATTATTATTACTCTCAATTACAATCACAGCTACACTTCTAGAATCAAAGTAGTCTAGTTCTTGCCCTCTTTCTGTCACACAAAGCTCCAGGCATAGTCAAACAATGAACTGATAATCAATATTACCGCAATCGATAACAATCGAAGATTGGTATCGATTGCCAATAGCAATCGCAAATTGATGAACCGAAAAAAGTTGTGAGTTATCAATAATATTGCCGATAGTAATCAACGACGATTGATTCATCGATTGGTATTGATTATTATCGATTGTTATCGCAGATTATTTTTGTCCTTCTACAAGTTACACCGATAAAATGTTTGACAAAATTTGTGTACAATGGTTTTATTAAGTCAATTGATCATAGTCTGTGTATCTTTTACAATCACTGATAAAATCACAAGAACAGAAACAACTGGCAGAAACTTTTTGGGCTTTACATCTTTCTTTGCTACACATCACCGGAAAAGCTTAGCCCAGAGTAACAGCAGAAAACCCTCCAATCTCATTGTAGCGTCGGCATTAACTAAAGATGAAGTACGATAAACAAAGTCAGTGTTATAGTGATTTCAAATATTTGTATAAGGAAACAAATGTAAAGATAGATCTCGGAGTAGGTCAAAAGGAAAATATAATCTAGTAGCATGCTGAGGTTGAACATCTCGCATCGTTCCAGGTATTATTTTACACAATAGCAAAGCCATCTTTGAATAGTACGGGTGGTTAATGTCAATTTTTTTCCAATCAATATTCTTGAAGACAGGAATTATCGATTGTTATTGATTTTTGCCAATCAGTAGCAATCAATAAATAGATTTCTCTGTGAGTTTGATTGTTATTGATTGCCGATATCAATCAATAGCAATTGGCAAGTTGATTTCTGATGTTGATATTTATCCACTGACCATGCCTGGAAAGCTTGAGCTTAGGCGATTGTGTGGCAGAGAAAGGGCCAGAACTGGACTAGAATAGAGTTTGCTTGAAAGAAACTTGATGATGTAGATCTGTTCAGTCATTTACAAGTGGAAATAAACAATTTGCAACCAAATTACAAAAATGTCTATATACAGTATATATATTAATTCATAATATTGTGGTATAAACTTCTCTCTAATTTGTATAAACTTAAGTTATGGAAAGTATAAATTTTCACGTCCCTCGAATAAAGAAATGATTGCCTCTCATTTCCAGGTGGCAATTTACAATCCATATAGTAACAAAATTTTTTTTTAGATATAGAGTCAACATAACAAACCATTATAAAAAATTTAAAATACAAACTGCCTTGCCTTTTTTACAGATGTAGAGATATGTAAATATTTCATACTATCCTTGTTCATAATGACATTGTCGCTGTAAACACCACATATAATATTTTCACAATTATACAAATTACAGTTATAATTTCCTTTTGGTTTGAAGATCTTCAAACCAGTTTCATTTTCCTGTTCCTTTACATCGTATTCATTCTCACAATCTGACACAAGGCACAAAATTCAAACCAATAATTATTTAGGCCCAGTTCAGACGTCATGCTTCTGCTATGCCAAACTACATTCAGGAATTAAGTTTGACAAAAGCAAGGCAGAAGTACGGCATCTGAATCTAACTTTTGAATTAAGTTCAGCAAGCAATTAAGTTCTAAAAGCTCTGCCATGCTACATGACCCTGGCACGGCAGCGATTCAAACATTGTGCTTCTGCTGCGCCAAACAAAATTCAAAAATTACATCACAGTCGAACCCCTATTAAGCGACCCCTTATTAAGAGGGGGACATTAAGGTTTGTGGTATTGGAAATTTTTTCTTGCAGTTTTTCAGTAATTTTAATCTCAAAATGCACTATTGCAGTTTTCTCCAAACCTATGGGATGCAATTTGTTAGCATTTTGGACAGTATTAGAAATTATCCTTGAAGTCCTCCAATGTTTTCCGAGCCTTTTCCAGTTTCCGACTGGACATTCCCAATGAAACTTAGTTCTCATGGCAACAGAAAACTGCAATTCCTTGTGTTGCAATTGGAAAAGGGTAAGGTATTTCCATTAATTATTAGCCGGCATGCCAATGGATGTTACTTATTTTGATTATGTTGTGTAAATCGAAAATAACCTTACTCAACGTTCATTAACAAATTTTTAATTGCTATATTTGCTCTTAACTTAACATACAGAGCACTGGTTTCGACACAACATCGAGTTTTAACTTGGTCTTGAAGTATTGCGGTATTTGACGATTTTTTTTGCAATATTGTGGTACTTGTTGAATTTTTTGCGGTATCGTGGTGTTCAGAACCCCCCAATGTCCCCCTCTATTAAATGGCCACTCGTATTAGGTGGCCAGTAATCAAAGTCCCTATGAGGGCTTTACTGTTGTTTTGACCTCTATTAAGCAGCCAACCCCCTTTAAGCAGCCACTATCCAATTTCCCGAGGTTGGCTCACCTAATGTTGAACTGTAATGTACTTTAGTGGAGTTTTTGCGGGGAGTTACAAGGTGAACAATTATGTGGCTTCAGTAAATCGTGAATCTGGTATGACTAGAGCTGACACGACATCTGAATCAGTTGGGTTCCTGCTGTGCTATAGTCAGGCCTTAATAAAATTAAGTTCTGCACAGCAGAAGCATGACGTCTGAACTGGGTCTTGGAGGCTTAAAGTTTAACAATAACAACAACCATAACAAATAACCAATGTTCAAGTGGAAGGAAGTGCTGCCTTGAGCAATGCCATTATCTTGATCTTTTGATGCCACTGTCCATCTGAAGTAATGTAATGTTCTTGTAAATTTTTGTTAATGTGCTTTCTGATCTTTTAACTGTTGTTCTTTGTCTGGTGTTGTAAAAACCTTGAATATCCAGAAACCCTGAATTCTAGATGTTAAGGATGTGAACTCTTCATAACTGTCTGTATAGTATATAACATAATTTTGTCCTAAAGTTTTACTTCTCAACCTTGCAAAACAGAAAGTTGGCTAGTAGAGGTATACCAGCAATGGCTGTTTACCTGTTCAATGCACATGTTCCCAAACTTTCCCCACCCCTGACAACCCCCACCACCCCCCCCCAAAAAAACCTGTATCATACAATGTCTTTTTTCCTAACTGAGATCAGAACTACATTATAGTATTTACTCAAATAAGCGCTGCGGCACTTATTTAATTTTTCGTGTCTCCGGTGCAGCGCTTATTCGAGGGCGGCGCTTATTCAAAGGGCTCATACCAAAAAAACAAAATATTTTGATTGTACAATTTAATTTACTTCATGAGTATTTTTCATGGCTTACGGGCTTGAAGTTAACCTAAGTTTTGGCTTTCATAACAGCCTCGTGAATACTTTTCTGCAGGTTTTCAACAACGCTTCACTCGATGTCAGTGGCCTGACTGTTGCTGAAATACTCGAATAAGCACCGCAGCTGCGGTGCGGCGCTTATTAGTTTTTCAACCCCATGTGTGGCGCTTAATTGAGGGCGGCGCTTATTCGAGTAAATACAGTATACATATTTAAGAAATGTTAAAAGCTAATTAAGAAAGAGAATGGATCGTAGAGACACATCAATTTATCAGAAGATTGAAAAGTGCTATAACAATAAATACTTTCTTGAGCTAGCTTGCTCAGTCTGCATTGGAAAATATTGATCTTGCTCTTTCTTTTGCGCATTTAAGGACCTCGTCTGTGGCCGAGCCCATAAACCTGTAACCAATATTTTTCCAATACGGACCTCAGGCTAGTTCAGTAACATTGTATGTTTTTTAGTTATTTCCCGAGCAGTTTACTTACAAAAATCGACGCACTGCAATTTCTGTAAGAACAAACTTTACCTTCCCTACCCCCCTCCCCTGAAGTATGATCTAATTAAGGGGCTACTTTCGGACGATGGTCTAAAATTATGTTCTCGATTAAAAAGGATACAAGTGCTGCTACATGCACACAGACCATGAAGCAAACTCCATAAACGACAAGGGTTGGGTACTGCTCTTCCATGTTACTACAGCTTATGTGAGCCTTCAAATATGAGCAAATGCTGAGCTTATTTCGTTGCCGACACATACATTTCGAGTAAAGTTTTCGGATTCAGTTTCCGATCACAAAAAAAGTAAACTTACTTTCAAGGAGGAAGAGGGTGTGCAGGTTTGATCTTTTCTGCATAAAGCTCGTGGATACTGAAGGAAATTTACTTCGCTAGGTAAATATAGACGAAATGTTTTGCAAGCTACCTTTACAAGCGAGGAGACGAAAGGGGAGACAACTGTTTTGGTGAAGCTGGTGTGAAGATTGGGAACAAACTCTGGATAATATTAGAAGCAATTTCATTGGCTAGCTTCGCAAACGTCACATACCGGAAATGTGAAGATATTTCACTGAAGTTCATTGGTTGAATTGAATCACCTATTATTTTGAGAAACGCGCAGAAAGCTTCCTTCTGATTGGCTGGTAAATTAGTAACCGTTCACAACCCCCGCTCAAGCCGTAAAGCGCATGACGAATGGCTCGCGTTAGCGCCTGGGAGAGGAGGGATCTGTGTAAAATTTGACCGACTCGTTGCGATTTTCGAGACATTTCTTCTCTCATTTTGTGTTATATGGAGTGCACACACGTAGGGCAAGCCGTGAAAGTCAGTTCACAGCTTATTCAGAAGATACGCCGCGAAAAAGCGGCGCAGTGGACTTGCTCAAGTAGGTTTTAAGTCGAGAGGGCGAAAAGCTACCCTCATCTCAATTTTGGTCTTTTAGTTTCACCTTTACCGGTACTTTTAACATTCCAGAAATCCTGACTGAATTTCTCTGCCTTAGCTTGTAGATCAACAAAGAGCCCATGGATTTGTCTACGATGTGGATCCATCAACTGCGGAAGGTATACTGCCAAATGAGTACCATATTTTTTGAATTGTTGTTCTGGGGGGTGTCGAGACGTAGGAATGCCGCGTTGTTTGAGCCCTTCCGCAAATCGTGCTTTTAATTATTCACTTCTGGAGTGTCGTTTAATTAATCCGGCGGTCGTTTCATGCCAGGTATGTGAATGGTCATGCCAAAGCTCACTACGAGGACAATCAACAACATTCTGTCTGTCTGGATGCAAGTTTGACGGCTTTTTGGTGAGTAATAAGTTCACATACTGTGAACGAAAGTTCGTGATGTCATTATATGAACGCGCTTCCGTTCGATACTGAATAGCAACGTGTTTTCATTTTTGCTGTCATTAATTCCCTTAATTTTCCACAGCTACGCTTGTGATGAATTTGTTATAAATGACACAAAATCCGGAGATATACAGAGGGTTCGAGAAATCATGTTGGAAAGAGAAAATAGGTGAGGACTTCGATGTAAGCTTGAATACTCGCCGGTTGATTCGAATTAAAGTCTTCGTTTCGCAGATTTACCATGACATGATTATTGTTTGTACAAAAATGTATTCTTCTTCATCTACCGACTACAGTTATGGGTTCTAATTGCTTTGTTTGGATTATAAACTACATCAATTTTTTCTAAATAAATGAGTTACTTATTTCACACCGGCCGCCATGTTGTTTATCAAGACCATGAATCACCGCGTCGGACGTGTTGGATGTGACGTAATGTTATGATCGGTTGTTCCCTGGAGCGTTGAAAAGTATTATTTTCCTTTTCTGCTCTGTGCTAATTGATTTTGAAAGTGGATATAGTCAGAAACCCCACATAATGTGATTTCAGTTGTAAGAGCACCCTTGAATTTTTATGTTGAATAGATTCTACTTTAACCTTTAACCTTATGATGAAGGGCTTCCAATTCAGTGACTCTTATGTAGCTGATGGGTTGTCAGGAGATTTTAAGGGATATAATTTACAGAGAGCTTTTCTTTTAACAAGGAAACGTCATTTACAAGATTCTTCATCTCCTGAAAGGCAAAAGAAAGCTTCAAAAGCAAATGTAAGTTGAATGAAGTGTTATGATGTAAAAATTCTTAATTTGGAATAATTGCAGAATGTATTAAATTTAAGATACTTCACTGAGTAATAAAATTTAAAAGGAAGAAAACTAGTTGGGAGTAATGCTATGATATTTTAAGCTTTCCCTGTGTTGGTCTTACAACAAATTTAATTTGTGAATCAAGGGTTGAGGCTTGGTACTTGAAGAGAAAAAAAGCACTGAGTTGAAAATAAAGCTCTTCTTTGGTACCCAATCCTCTCCACCTCTGAAAAGCACACTGGTATGATAAATATCAAACTGGCAGAATTTATGCTACTTTTTCAACCTCTCAAAATACTTCATCAAACATCAAAAATAGCTCTCCAGATAGAAAAAATAGAATGAAGGAAAAACTACCCCCTAGTTGGTCATCAGACAGATATTTAGCATAATTATAACCCAAAGCAGGCCATTTACCTGATTTTAAATATATATGGGTTATCGACCAAGCGTGGGATATTGGCCAAGTACCATTTTCTGCAATGTTTATGGACCAAGATGCAGTCGAGGTCCATGAACATGCAAAAAAAAGAACGAGGCCGATATTCAGTCATCTGAACTGAACAAGCTTGGCTAGTAAAGGATTTATGTGGGATAAAGAACAAATTTTTCCTGCATGACACAGCGTTTAATCCTGAGCAGGCAAGATAGCGCCATCTTGCCTGCTTGGGTAGCCAATCACATTGGAGGATTTTTTCATCTTGCCTGCTCAGTAAGCTAGCCATATAACAAATTATCTTTTCAAACTTTTCAATCATGCAATGAACCAAGGAACAGAAAAATCTGTTTCATTGCAGGATGTTGCAAAATTACTGCACTGTATAATAAACTGTTTAAGCTTACCACCCCATTGGTGCCTTTCTCAGAAACCTTGGTTGCTAAGAATGGAGAAGTTGAAAAAGAAAAATTGATACCACACAACTGTACCTCTTCTTACATCAAACCCCACCCATTGGTAATTAAAACAATGGTCCTTTGGGCAAGGTTGCTATGATTAACCCTTGGATGTACAAGGGTGCCAAACCCCTCCCCTCCCCTCTCCTCTCCTCCCCTCCCCTCCCCCGCTAAAGTTTTTTTAAAGTTTTGAAGAGATGATTTACTCTAAGGGGCTTAAACTTTCAGAAGCTGTTCCTTCATTCTCTGTAGAAATTTTGAAATCTCATTTGCATGTCCATCATCTTTGACGCTGCCATGGCAACCATCAAATTTCATATAGATATGGCCAAAAATCAAAGGAAAATCTAAGATGGCAGGTCAAATGACATCATTCAACGTCATATGACATCATAACCAACAAAAATAGTACCATCAGGGTTATCTAATCAATGTAAATTTATTTTGTTCTGCCTTAACAGAACAAAAACCAAGAAGGGGGGTTCCAACCCCCCCCCCACCCCCCACCCCCCCTTGTACCACATTGGGGGTATGAGTTACGTCCGAGGGTTAATCAGCATAAAAAATCCAATTTTGGTCACTGTTGTGTTTGTTTTAGTTAAGATGAATTTTAAGTCATACTGATTTCAAACTAGTTTGATTTGTATTTGTCTTTGTCTCTGAATTATGATAATAACTTTGGAGCAAGGGAGAGCCAGTTAGCAAACATTTTGATTTAATATTCATGTTAAAGTAAACTGCATCATATGCTGTTTTTATCTACCAAATTGCTCACATACATCTAAACTGTACACATACAGTTAAAATTATAATATTTATGTGAAAGCTAAACAAAGTCTTTGATTGTTTTGTTTATGAACTGCATTTATCAATACCCTTAATTAATTTTTGATAATTTGTTGCATTCTTATACCCCAGCAAGAAAATATAGGACGGGTGAAATACCTACCAGGTCTTCGAAACCTTGGAAACACATGTTTTATGAATGCAGTGTTACAATCTTTGAGGTGAGTGTTTTGTGCTATTTTTCGTAATAATGTTCCTCTGCATTTCTGATTAAATCAGTAATGACAATTTTAGTGATGCTATTGAACAGACAAATTTGGTCATACTGGTTTCGAAGTCACAACCCTTACTTTTTCTGAGTCAAGCCTTGTGTTAATATAAAATAATATAGTTCCAGTCTTTGATAAAACCCTAGTTGTGCCAGTGAAATAAAATTGACACAGTTATACTTTCACGCAGTACTGATAAATGTGCCGTTAAAGGTTATTCTTACTTTTAAGTCTGTGTGAGATTCTTTGCATGAATGCTATTGTGTATTAATTTCATGTGGTGCTATTTGGTTTTACATAACAAGATAGCCAAAATTCATGCCTTTCCTCCTCTCTCAGTTTAACTCTTAGATATTTTTCATTTGATTGATTAATAATAAGCAAACATCACTTTCCTAAGAGAAATTTAAAAATAGCAAGTGCTGGTGTTATAAGGCGTGTGAATGTTTAAAGAAAAGACTTAAACATAGCCGTGGGTAATTAGGTTTCACTTTTGATGCACCCAGCAGGAAGACAGGAAACTGAGATATTAATTTTCAGCTTTTTCACTAATGGTTTTTTGAACCCCAAAGGAATTAAAAGTACTAAATAATGAATTGTGTCAGTCATGATATTTTATTGTAGTGGTCGTAGTGTGTATGTTTATGATAATTTTGTTTTTGTTAAATCAACAGTAATATTCAGTCATTCAGCTGTTACTTTAAGGATCTTCCAGCCTTTGAGCTGAGAACAGATAACTCATGTGGAAAACAGCCTTACTTCACTAGAAGCAGAAAAACAGATGAAGGGTATGGAAACTGTGCTTTGCCTGGGAGACATTGTTCAAATATTTTAAACAAGACGGCTGTGTAATTTGAGTCCCTATTCTACTTTAGTAAACCACCATATGACATGGGTATAAAATAGAATACAGCAAAAGGAAGTAACTTTGCATTTCAAAAACAGTGAGGCATATTATTTAGAAGGGACGTAGCCTTCTGATAATTTTTAAATACATGTAAAATACTGCTTGGGTAGTAAGACTGAATAAACACGACACTATGAAGCTCAAAAGAAGCTCTGCAATCATCAAATTAAAGATCAAAATGTATTGCAATGGTATCAAAAACAACCCCTACCAGCATGCAAAGAAAGTTGTTTTCCAATAGCCTGAGGCTTGTGGCTTTTTGCTGTTGGGCTAGTAACCTCTTCAATGGGAAAGTACCATAACAGGGGAAAGTTTGGGGGCAAATGAGAATGACTTTCAGCCAAGTACATCATAATAAATTATAGCTTTCAAGACTGAAGGACAAGCTGGAAAATTGATTTTCTTTGCACCCTGCTTACAGTAAAGAGTTTAATAGTATTGTTCTTGAGGAGCTAAAATGAAATAAAAACCCATGGCTTTTATAAGGAGTGTTATTAATTGAAGTATTCCTGTGAATCACTGTAGATCTGTAGTGGAAGAGTTGCGTAAAGTACTTTGTGCTTTGTGGCATGGTGGAGGTGTCACACACTCTCCTGATGCACTATTCTCTGTTGTGTGGAAGGTTGTGCCAAGATTCAGGTAAGTTACATGTCAAGCTACATTGTAGCATTCATTCATGATTGTAACAATGAGGATGGTTTTGTCATACTTTAATCAGAAGATTAGCTGCACACACACACATATTGTGAATTTGTGATGTCGTAAAACACTCAGATTTCAAGTGGAGCTATGGGCAATTTGTTTCTTACAATAACATTGAAAACTTTTCTGCTGAATTGGAAGGAACTTTCAGTGTAAATATTGCAGACATAACACAGGGAATGAAAACTTTTTATATCATAAATTAAAACCTTGTGAATGTTATAAATTAATATTGTCATTGCGATACAAAAGTTCTCCAAAAGTTGCATTGCATTGCATTTTAAGGTTATGTACATCATCTTTGTGATCCTCCACTGATAAGGAGACAAAAATTGTGTAGATTTTTGTTTTATATAGTTATTATTATAGTTAAATTACTCAACTTCAGAGCCAGTTACTGTTCTAAATAGCATCATAGCCAACCGGATGTCAGAGTGAATTTTAACCAGACCTGAACTGTTAACATTTTACTATTGCAGAGGCTATCAACAACAAGATGCACATGAATTTATGCACTACCTGTTGGACAGAGTGCACACGGAACTTCTTCTGTCGCCTAAGTGCTTTGGTACAACAGAGACCATCATTACGGGGATATTTGGTGGCCTTTTACATAGCGAGGTATGTGGGTTGGTCCAGAAGATGTAGGAGAGTACAACAATGGTGAATAAATGTACTTATATGGACATTGAAAGGAAACTGTAGACAACATAGCTTACAATAAGTTTTCGTCATGAATTTTGTTTAATAGGTCAAATGTTTAGTATGCGGAACAGAGTCAAAGAAGTATGATCCATTTCTAGGTAAGTGGCACTTATGTTAGACAAATGCAACCCAGGGATGAAGTTTAGCTGACTGAATTTGAACAGACCATGGTGTTCTGTCATACAACATTTTGCTTTTCTGATCGAAAACAACCCATGATGATTTTTTGTACAATTATGGAAGTCATTCTAGTACAAAAACAGACACTCACTCTATGTTTTTGTTATTTCCAGATTTATCCTTGGAGATTCCAGCAGAATTTCAAATTAGAAAATCAAAGTCTAGAGACCCACAAGTTTGTCGACTTGAAGGTAAAAAACAAAATTACTTGTAATAACTTTGATGAGAAATTTGCATTAATTAAGTATATAGCTCCCTCCATTGATTTGAAACAATCAGTGATTGCCGACTTAAAAATATTAGGGAAAATTTCAAAGCAGGGAAAAGAAAGGGAGATTCTAGGGAAGTCAGGAGTGTATGTTAGAGTTTCTCCAGGTTTTGATAATGAATTCCATTAATAATAATACCATTGTGGTTGCAATGAAATTAATCAAAGCAATATTATTGTTAAGTGCCAACTGGCTACTTTTGGCTTTATCAGTCTTATGTCATCAATGAAAACAGTGACAAGGAATTTCTGTTCCTTTCACAGCTGGCAAACATGGTTAATATCTAATTACTTCTTTTCTCCTTTTCTTTTGCAGATTGCTTGAATCATTTCATATCACTAGAGGAACTAGCAGATTCTGAACTGTATATTTGTCCAAACTGTAAAAAAAGACAGAGATCTACGAAGAAGTTTTGGCTCAAACGATTACCGAATGTGAGACAACTTAATTTCTTTAAATCATATTATTTACTGCCTGTAATTTAGCTTCAGATTCTGTTGACTTACAGTTACAGACCTATAGTCAACCTTCTGTTAACCTACAGTATTGTTATATGCCCTAGAAAATTAATTGACTATGTAGGTTGCTCTTTGCCCCCTACCAGCATTCTCATTCTTGTCTCTAGAGATGCCAGTTCCTCTTTGTAGGCAGAGCCTTGCCACAAAGAATAAAGGTGACTCTTGGTACATAGGATTTGATTCCAAGGCTATATTCTGGGACAAAGGAATCACTAATAAATCCAGCACTGATTTCATTCCAGAGCTTATTCCCTGGTTGCTCTGCAGCACAATTTTTCAATAACAGCTCCTACAGACCTTAACAGATTTCAATGAATGGAATTTTAAGCCAAAAAAAAATCTTCTTGTACTTGTTGTGTCATCATCCTATGCTTCAGCCCTCTCCAAAAAGGTAGAAAAGGAAAAAGAAAATAATTATTGCAGTTAATCCATGCAATAATATAAATATTTTCTTTTACAGGTGTTGTGTTTGCATCTCAAACGGTTCAAGTTCCAAGCATTCCATCGGAGTAAAGTTGATACATATGTTCAGTTTCCCATGAGGGGACTGGATATGAGTCCTTACTCTATACACAATCAGGTGAGAGCTGGGAAAAAAAAATAGTCTTACCAGACGACAAAGGGAGAGGGGGAACTTACCCTTGTTGGTAAAATCTCTGCTCAAGCCTAGTGGCCTATCAGACAGGGGAAGTACCTCCAATTTCCCTAGAATGACATGGCTATAAGTATTTCTTCTCCCCCTGGATGGGAAGCTAGTGCATTGCAAGGTTTTACCCAGCCTTCAGTTCACCAGTCCCTATTTATACGCCTTGGTGAAGTCAAGTAGTGTGAGTGTTACAGTCAAACCAAGTGAAGCGTATCCCTCAAGATTACATGAATTGATTATTTGAATATTGAACCCACTAGTCATTCCAAGAATACTGCTAATGGGTTTAATGTTCAAAAAAAATAATTTAGTATTGATTTTTGAAATTACTAGTGAGTTCAATATTCGAATAATCAATTCATTATTGCATTCTTGAAACGATTAGTGGGTTCAATATTCAAATAATCAATTCATTAATGTAACCTTGAGGAGTACGCTTCACTTGGTTTGACTGTAAGTGGTTGTGTAAGAACGAAACACGACGTTGAATAGGGCTCAGTCTTGCTAGATCCTGAATCTAGCAGACTAATCATAAGCCTCCCCACCATCCCCCAGCTCAAATTGTATTGGACACCATTTGTGATAATTGTGAAATCTAGCGGTGTAATTATGCATTTGTGGCATTATCCATTCTATAAAATTTTTAACACAGTAAATTGCTGATCATTTGCCAGCAACAATGACTCCTCTTCACCTGGCCACTTGGTAATCTATTGATATCGTGTAGAGAGTTAAGTTGTTGATCACCTTACATGCCTGTTGGTTCATACTCACTGTTATCTTGTCACACCTTAACTCATGTTTGTCTTTTTTGTTAGGATGAGAACCCAAACCCAAAAGCATTTCTGTTTGATCTGGCTGCTGTTGTTGTTCATCATGGCAGTGGGTAAGAATGAATTTGACTCTGATTAGATGTCACTTCAAAGTTCTCTTTTGCAAATAGAGGTGGTGTCGTGGAATTGAAAACAAGATGAAATATTTGACAGTGTACTGTCACTAAACTGACTCTATTGTGTTATTTGTTTGTTTGATTTGTAGAGTGAGTGCTGGTCACTACACAACATTTGCATTTCATGAGGGTAAGGGCATTATTTTATATCAAAACTTGTTAGACTGTGAACACTTAAAAAATACATGTAAATATTGAGGCTTTTTGCAATACAACCTGAAAAGTTGAGATGAGCAAGGCAGTATGTCCCAGCCAATGAACAGGCTTATTGGTGGAGGATGAGCTGAAAGGGGTGTGACCAAAGTGAGCTGAGAGAAAACTGAGGGGGGGCTACCTTCCCCCCTATACCCTCCCCCCTCCTCGATTCGCTCAATGGTCTGTCTCTGTGACCTACCGCAATTTTTGAATGCATAATAATCATTACTGATATTGTTGTTTTAGGACTTTGGTATAATTTCAATGACAGCACTGTCACGCAATCAGACGAAGGTCACGTGAGTCGAAGCAAAGGCTACATTTTATTTTACACACGCAGGCATCCCAACATGGCTATCCTGGACAAGATTAGAAAATAAATTTATGTTCATCAATTCGTTACTCAGTAATTGACATAATTTGTATCTAACACTCCTATAGTAAACCTGTTAAACTTTTGTTCTTGAGCTCGATGCGAAGTAATAGGGAGGAAGTTCTTTATTTTCAAAGAATTCCTTTCAATTTGATTCATTATGAATGTCATTAACCTATCCGGAATTGATGCGAAGCCTTCGGGATGACTTACAAGTTCTTGTTCCATGTCTTAATTCTCAATAAGCACATACATGACTTTGTCTGGATTTATTTAGGAGAATATTACTACTGATCGCACAAGGAAACACTTGCACCAGCTTTTTCTGCTCCATAAAACGTTTCTAAAAACGCTAAAGAGTTTCCCGTTGTCGCACGTTCTGCAGTTTATGTTAAAAGGATATTGAGTTAAAATGTCTTTGAGGTGATTCGTCAATTGGTAGCGTGCCCTCTTGCCCTCTCTTCCTGCAACACTCGAAAAGCAGGAATATCTCTTCAAAGTGCCTGTTATAAAAAAAATTGTTCATAAGGAACACTTAGAACTTCCTTGTATTCCCGCACGAAAAAAAAAAACAAGGCAATATAATGTGGTATTGCCCTAGTTTATCATAAATTTCTAAATGGTAAAATAACAATTAAATCTCTAACGGAAACAAACTGACTACTACAAAGACGTTATATTTCTCAGAATTTATTTTTTAAAATCTTTGGTTATCTGTTTTCGCTATTTCTAATTCGGTCACATCAAGCTTGTAAGGCGGGTCTTTGTGGCGTAGAAATATATATTTCAACTCCGATGTAATCCAATTCGAGCTGTTTTTTCCAACCTAGTCTCGTAGAATTTGAGCACGGCAGTCGGTTCCATTCTCGAAACAACTCCCACAGTTTTCTTCACCACTTTTTTCTTTGACCTTTTTCGTAGTTTCCTTCGAAGCCTCTTTTCGTGTCGTCACGCAATGCTTTCCCCCAAAACAGAAAAGTGGCGTGACAACTCTGCTATGCTTTTCTGGTATTGCTATTCTTCTAAATATGTAAGAAGGAACTATGAGGTCCAGTCGTTATTATTGTATATAGTCAAATAAAAATGTCTGAAGCACTGTAATTATAGTAAGACGAGATGTTTGTCCACAAGCTCAATGTAAATAACAATAAAGTGCACTTTTCAAACTTGTTTAGTAAGGTGGAATTTACAAACTTGTTTTAAAACTTAAGCTGGGTTCCACAATATATTCAACAAATTTCTATCGAGCATAGATATCGTGAGCAAGAAATCCTATCACCTCAGTATAAATCTACTGGTCGTTTAAGCCTTAATGTAAATCCTCTTCATAGACACTTGGAAAACTCAAAGAAACGGCCGCCAGTTTGTTAGCAACTACATGTCTTGGCTACTCACTGTCTACAGGATAGTGAGTAGCGTAGCCAATCAGAGCGCGGCATTCGTGATAGAACGCCAGTAGATTTAAGCTAATATGCGATATTTACTATCTTGGTTGATCATTCGATGCATTTTTTTTCTTCCCTTTCATTGGCCGAGAGCCAACCACATGACCTGCAAATAACCGCCTACAAATAATGGTCTGCTCATGCGTAATTGTAACCATGATTTCTGGTGAGAAATGGCAGATTGCTCCCCTGATAACTCGGTTATCGCAAATTATAATTCATCAAATATTTTCGCTAGCTCGCGATTGGTCTAAACGCGTCACGTGACCGCATATTCCCCCAGCTAAAACCGGGGAATGTCCGAGGGTATTCCCCAATTCTCAAAACGGCGCGTGTTGCGAAAAATATTTGCAAGATAATAAACACAATAGCCTCCATTTTGCGCAAAAAATATGCACGAATATTTGTCCTTGGACATCATCTGTTCATCCGGAAAACTGTGAGCCTTGAGGAACAGATAATGTCCAAGAACAAATATCCGAGCATATTTTCGCGCCAAATGGAGACTATTGTTTATACATTGTTATTATTTTGTCAGTGTCTCGCTGATCAATTATTTGCTCTCCACTGACAACCAAATGGTATGCAGGAAAATTCTTCGCGCCAGATTAGCAACTCCATAGGATGTGCGTATATTGTACGTGATTGGTCAAGAAAGCCATCTCTTTGTTTTGATTGGTTGGTCCACGTTCATGCAACATACGAAAATCTTCTTTTGTTGTTATTCTGGGTGCTGTTTTAATCCTTCACCTTAATTATTTTGTTTTGCCATTCCGTCGAGGTAAATTACTTGCAGAAAGTTAATCTTTTTTTGCAGGAAGTTGAAATTTAAGTTGGATTTCTTGAAGAGTGAAGAAACAGTGGAAACCCGTAGCTTTCAGCTGCTTGTCTCTTGTCATGACTGCTCTATCCGTGGAAAAAGACACAAAGAGGGTATTTCGCGTGAACAGGGGATTCAAACTCTAAAATGACGTCGACAGGGGACAGTCTGTTTCCATCGAAGACGAAAAACGAAAAAAAAATAAATTGAGCGACATCCCCCTCTTCCCCCCCCCCCCCCTCCCCCACCTGGTTGGGATTATAGTCTGCTACAGGTCAGAGGTTAGCCCCCAGACTGTGACTCGGATCGGAGCGAGAAAAACGTCAACTGTCTCAACAGTGCTCAAAACTCAAGATCTGAGAGTGCAAGCCATGGGCACGCTGTCTCCGCTATTTTCGACAATTATCAGCTATCAGTTGAAGGGCGGATTCAGCTATTGGTTAAAAACTGATGTCAATTTCAGCAATTTGTTAGTTTTCAGTTGCATTGACAGTCAAAATTTTGACTAGTTCTCAGACCCTCGAGGTCTCTCGCTCCACGAAAGTTTCCCGGCGTTCATCACTACCAGAGTCTTCCCGCCAAAATCTTGGCTGGCACAGCGCGCTCAGCTGAGGTCATGGAGCAGGTTTTAGAAAATTGAACAAGAAAATGTCAAAGACGAGAAAATAAATGCTCTCTCGAATTTGACTTTCAAAAGTTCAAAGCTTCGGAGAAACTTGATACTAGCGACAAAGAACTTTGAGCAGATGCCTACGGTGGAAATTTGCAAAACAGCGACCGAAACCCCAAGAATGGCGAAGAAAACAGCATTGGACTGCAAGATCGTGTCACAGCTTCAAAACAGATATTTTGAAACAGGAATGCTGATAACTACACCATCAGGTCAGTGACTTGATATCGCCACATATCAGGACTGTAGGGACGGCTTATCATTGGCTCTATCGCAATTGGATAAGGTAATTTTTAAGCTTTAAGACCTTATTATTTTCAGCCGCGTACAAGTTTGCGGGACAAAAAAATCATAGTACAACGAATAGAAAATAAAACAACGCGACTGGACGCATTCTAGCACAGTAACAACCCTCAAATTTGGTTAATACAATCCTTTGTCTGGTATGGTAACTTTGCTATTCATAAATTTTTCAGAATTCAATTTTTAACTAAGAACATTATTTGCCATGGGATTCCCATACAAAAACTATAATTGCTGGCGCGTGTTGCCTACTCGTCAAAATGGCTTCCAAAACTTTGTTCAGTTTTATTCTCAGCTATTTCTTTATTTATGTTAGTTCTGAAACTTTGACAGTACATCAGACAATACCTCCCTATATCTTGCCATCTTGGTTATTCAACGTTTTGTCAAATGGTCTGCGAAGTATTGTTAATCGACCTCAATGCCTTTTTCGACATGGAAGGGAGAGATAAGACAAAATTTATCCTTCACTAGACGGCATTTTATATTTTAAGTTTATCCTCGCACTGTGAAGGCAGAATGAATATAGTTAATAAACGTTGTTAAACATTGCTTGATTCGGGAATGTTTTTATAGGTGATTAAGAATTGTCAAGAGGCAAATGTGAAAGAACTTCTGACAAACAATTAAAGCAGAAAAACCAACAACAACGGGATTTTTTCAAAACTCCCTTACACTTTTTTAAGACGAGAGTGAAACATTCCCATGCAGTGAAGCAAAAAGATTAAGAATTTTAATATAGCAGTCCATTCGAGATGATTTTTAAATCATCCCGAAAAATGTATAGAGAAACGGTTCTATTCAAACGACAATTTCGCAGCACGGAAGAGAGCCAATTGTAAAGGGAAAAATACTGTTAACTGCCACACTCAATAAACATTTGAAAACATTCCTCTTAAACTCAAAGTTCCTGGCTCAAGTTGTTATTTTCAATATCGAATTGCAAAATCTCAGATGGGATTCATAGTTTTTATATTTTCCTGTTACCGTCGTTACCATATCAACTTTTATCTTTGCATTCTGTGAGGTTCTAATACAAAAAAGCTAGAAATGACGTCCCCTAAAGACGTTCATTGTTTACTTGAATAAGACTTTCCCTTGTACTGCCTTTTTTCACATTGCATGCTAAATTTACATAAATTTTTATTTCCCAGTTTTTGTTGCATCATCGCAGATGTCGGCTGTTTAACATAACCTGCAAAGAATTAATGAAAATTAACGAGCGTTTTGCTTCCCTTGAAAAATGTTAACTGCCGAAAATTTAAGGATTTTATTTGACAATTTCGGTAACAAACCCCTGTTCTAATTACATCTTTGCGATAATTGAAAACCCCCGATTCAGTAATTCTGCAATTTGTAAAAGATGGAAATAACCCTGAGATAAGCCATTGCAAACCGTTAGTAAGAATAAAATTTAAGGGAATATTTCCATCTCGTTGGACGCGCAGCTGAAATAAACGAATGATTTCCCCTAGATCACTATATTGTTTCCTACTTAGAATTCAAAACTTGACGGATTGTCCGATGTGTTTGTGGATTAATGGTGTTTTCTATAATATAGTCACCTGGTTTTAATTATGAATTCACTTCAGTCGACATTGTCGACCATAAAATATACATGGCGACGTTTATCAATTATTTATCAATCCGTATATATTTATGTTTCCCCAAGTTCTCTCCGTTACCGAAAACAGAAGGTTTGGGAACTTAGCGGTTGTGTCAATTAACAGAAAGGACGAAAAAAAAATTCAGAGAAACCCGACTAGAAAAGCTGGTAGGTAAATGTTACTTTGCTTACGATAGAACCCTGAAATGGCTCCACTGAATCTAGAAATGATGTTTTTTTGTATCTACGTGCTCGTGTGAAAGAGATAGACCTTGTTGTCAAAGCCGGCAGAGGTAGATTACCAGCGATATAAAGATAGCATACCACGAAAGATATCAGTGTACCCATCAAGCTTGCTTTCGTGAAGTGGGAAGCTGAACAAACGAAAAAAAATTCATCATTATTTTCGCACATGAATGACCCGCACTTGCAAGGAGAAGATTTCAGTTGTGTTAATATTTCCAAGCTTATTTTCCAACTTTGTGTCCTCGGTAAACTCAGAGATATTTTTTCGCGTATTTTTTTACCCGTCGGAAACTTAAGACCCGTTATGCTGTAGCCAAAAGCCCTAAGCTGAAACATTTTGCTGTTCGCCCGCTTCTATATCAATAAGACGTTTATATCGTTGTGTAAATAATCTCCCTTTTGTCGCATTATTGAAAGTTTACAGCTTCTGCCATCCTGCTTAGATATGTCCACAATTCAGATATTTCAGGATCAAAGAAGTTCTTGCTTTTGGCCTGGAATTATAAAAATTGTACTTTAAATTAAACCAGAGCATTTCGAGAAGTTCGTTGTAGCGATCCTGACTTTGTCCGTGTAGTATTTTTTTCAATTTGCATTTTAGTTTTTTGGCGTTCTCAAGAAAATGCTGAATATCGATAAGAGATATTTCTGTCTCTGCCTTTTGTCGGTTAATACGCAAGATATGATACAGAATCATCGCTTTGATCTGCCGGGACATCCGCTGCATAATTCACCACTCACACCTTAAAGCGACGAAAAATAACTTTCTCTCAAAACTGACCTACTTTTGGTTCCGGTGACAAGAATTGGCAGTTTATCGTTTGAAAACAACTGCAGTGTTTCGCGGTATTATGCTCAGCTAAAGTATCGTGCAGTTTAAGGGAACGATCTGGGAATAATTGTATTAAATACTGATGAGAAACAACACGCATGGGACGTAAAAGATTCCACGGTGTTTTTCATGATTTTTTTTTTGTTTCATGGGCTCCATGACTTTTCCGTTTAGCTAGTTTTTAATCAGTTAAGATATGCCACAATACCTCAAATAACCAATTTGAAGTCGTCAAATATGCCTCAGTGAAACCCTACGTATTTGTTTTATTCCATTTTGAAGAGTGCCCTTCTAGCTCTTAGATCAGATAGAATCATATAATTTTCCTTTTAAGAAATATAAAAACCAGTCGACCTGCCCAATGAATAATCGTCAGTTTATTTCAGCTTTGGCCATGTATTACTAAAAAATTAAGATAACTGTAGTTCTAGCTGTTTATATTCGCTGTAGCTGCAAGCGAAAACTCAGTTAGGTAAAACAAATTCATTAAGATCTGTGATGGACAAGCTGGGATGCGATCGCAAACAAACTCAGTTCACCAACGCAAAGCGCTGCATGTTTCTCAAAACGTGATCCAAATATTTGTGCTCCCTTTTGTGCCTGGCTTGTAGTAAACTTCCAGAGCAGCTCTAGCTACGAGATCAAGCAGCTATAATTTTAACTCCGCTTCGGCACTGATTACACGCCAAGTTATCTCTTAGTTGCGTGGTTACGTACCGCCGAAAAACCAATTCACCAACAAAACTGAATTAACAAGCCTGTTGAAAATAATAAATTAAGCTGAAGAAAATGTTAAACGCTCGCTTATTAAACACGGTGGATTTCTAAAACTCTGTTGATGATGTCTTCTTACTCGTGGGAAATCCGTGATACAACACAGAGGTAGGGAGGCTTCTTTAACTTACAAAATTCATCATTTGGTGAATGAAAACGTTGTATCCGTGCCGGTGCTTCAGTTGGGAGCATGCGAACCTGTGAATTTATATAGGCGTGGCTCGTAATATTGTGCGATTCTTCTGAATTATGGTGCTTGAGTAAAATGTAAGCTGTCAACAGAAGCCTGTTTTTTTTTTTGTCAGGAGAAGACACATCTAATGATTCCGTAGAGTGTTTACCCACGCGAACGTGCCGGACAAATGCTGTCGAGTCAGACAGCAGGAAGACCTCGCAGGTGTAACGATAAATGACGAGAGAGAAACGTAATTTTGTCAGGCGAAGCTTTCAAGTTTCAGCCAAATAACGGAAAATAAATTTAGCATTGCACAACGTACGTGCATTTCTGTGGATGGTGAAGTTGTTCGCATCACGTTTGGTTTATCACGTTTTCCGAAGCAAGAAAATGTTCGGCATAATATCAACGAACCCTTTACACATTGATCAGCTAATTTGAGAGCCAAACATCAGTGGAACTAACATTTCGTCTGAGTAAGTGAATCGCCATATTGTGAAATCCTCTGTCATAACTTCGACTTTAAAATGGCACTGAACCAAGGGCAGAATTTTCTGTCAGTGTAATAAGCTTCCGGTCAAATTAGCCGCTTCGTAGTAGGCAAAAAATTCAGTCCTAACCAGTCTTAAAATTCATTTTGTTGAAAGCCTCTTGTTTGGTTAGTTGGGAAATGATGTCTAGATTCTTAACTTTTCAGAGCACCGGTCGTTTAGACACTTTCAGAACTGTGAATTTTGTTAAAAAACAAATCCAGCGTCTTGTTCTGTGTGGAGTACAAATATTCCTACACACTAGAACGAAAAAGCACTTAACAAATTCCGTACTTTGTTGCAAGGTTTGTATATTAAATGTTGACATTTCGTTAAATATTGTTTTGCGAGAGAATTCAAAACAACAGTGGTGTGTTTCTTTTATAACTTGGCATTAAATTTCTAGCCAATTCCCAGACTCAATGCTTAAGTGCTAGTGTGAACACCATCTTTGTCTGTATTCATCGCAAATCAATTCAATTCGTCTTATTTTGACTTGTTTTCTCGTCTCAGTTTTTGAGGTACTATAGGGGTTTGCAAATTAAGATGAATACCTTTCGATTAGAGCCCGGTCTTGTTTATTTTATAACTTTGCAGCAGCTGGATTGAGAAAAAAAAAATGTCATAATAAAATGTATTCTTCTTTTCGAGAAAAAACAGTGTATGGTTATAAAATTGAGTAGCGAATCATTCGGACGCAGTTTATATTCCACAAAACTTTGTTTCGTTAAATCCCGGGTCAGGAACAGGACAGCTGTTCGTGCTTAGGTTGTCATGGATACTGCGTTGTGCAATGTTTTTTTTTTTCCTAAATTAATTTCATTCTGGTGTTTCATTTAATAATTTGTTGATTCTTTACAAAGAACTGTTTATGGGACTAACTCCTGTGGTATAATTACTTGAACAAAGGAACAGCGTCTGGTAAGCCTTGTTTGCTCTTTGTGTTTCTCAACCTGCTGAAACTGCCATAAATTAAATTTACGGAGACAGCACCTGCTGGTCATGCATTAATCTCACACGGCTTCGAAAAAAGCAACTTTATATCAGCGTATTTTTCTAATCACTCATAGTTGCTATGTCATCACTCAAGTAATGAGTGTTTTCAAGATGACTTCAGTCTTATGCATCTTCTCAGTTCTGTAACTATACCTGTTCTTGAATATTGTGCATGAAAAAACCAATATTTATGTTGTCCAGGGAGGTTATGTGGATCTCCATGGCAAAGGCATCATCATGCAGACGCTTATGACGTAATTCGGGTGACATCAGGAGGATACATTTAGCTGGAATACCCCATTGAAATGTCCAACGTGCGTAATCACCTTACCTGTTGGGGGTTAGCTGTTCATCAAAAATATTCTGGTTTGTTCTCAAGCTTAGATGGGTCACCAGGCCTGTGTTTAACACCGGTTTCCATTGCAATAAGCGTTGATCAATTGTTACTCCCCTGGGGGAATGCTTGTCTATCGCACTTACCACTCCCCCCTCCAGCATTTGCATCGGGGTTTATTAACAATTCGCTGTTAAGTATATTAACTTCTAGGTTGGGAGGGTTCTATCAGAGTGAAGTATCTTGCCAAAGAACACAACAAAAAAGACTTCCAGCGCACGAACGACAGATACCCCATCCAAAGACAGTTCCATTGTTAGCCAAAGTATTTGCGCTCTAGGTAAAGGAGCGTCAACAAAAGCAGCGTCACAACGTTATCGTGAATTACTAAACGGTATGGCAAAAATAACATTTACACCATATCCATCAAATTGTGTTGCAAACGAACGTGACGAAGTGACGGAGACAGCATGCAATATCCTTAATGGCGGCCACATGCTACGGTGAAGCTCTTGTAATGTGAGCCATTTGAACAATTATTACCTCTACCGGTATTCTTAACATTCGGATGAGACTGCTAAAGTAAAACAGAAAAGAAAATCGGATATTTTTCAAACAGCACACAACCCTTGAGCGACGTCAGAAAATAGTATCTAATTCTTGAATTTGATTCTGAGGTAAAGAGAGACATTTCAGCCGCGCTGGCTATTAATGCTTTGTGAAAATGGAATAGCTTTGTAATGAGAATACTTGTAATTTTCGGACGTTAAAATTTCAGATGTTTAATTTTCGGACACTTTTCATCTCATTTCGGACAAAAATTTCGGACACTGTGATGAAACACAGCTGAAGTACATTTACGCCTATAAAACACGAATTACACTGAAACAGCATATTCGAAAATGATAGTTTTACTGCGCCCTTACAGTTTTGAGATACACCGTGGACAAAATAGCACAAATTCTATCAATCCGTTACGAATCTCAAGCAGTGTCTCAATTAGAGTTCGCCTCATAAAGGAAACTAAGAGCTTTGGAGCTACTTAACAATTTTATACTGTGCTCTAAATATTTCGGACGCTTAAAAATTTCGGACGGTTTTATTTTAGGACACTTTGTATGTATGAAATTAAAATCGTCCGAATTTTTTCCAAGTAATGTACGCTAAACTTATTCCGCGTAGAAGACTAGAAAAGATGCAGAACGCTTCTTACATTAAAAATAACATTTGTTTCCAACGTTACTTTCTTAACCTCTACGAATAAAAGCAAAAATGCAATAAAAAGAGAAGAAGTTTTATATTCACATTCATATGGTAACTGGGGTGTGTGATGCAGATAATGGTACGTGCTCAGCCTTAGGGTGATAATTCGATTTGACGCTTGGTAAAGGAGAGTGCATGTTGGAGACAAAGTGCTGGTTAGGGAAGGGCGCTTTTTTCTTTATTGTTATCACTGATGAATGTCTGTAGAAGACCGTTTTCGTAAGTCAGGAATGATTTTAGCAGCTCAGAGGGCTTACAGTGCTGTCATTGATATCATTGCCTGACAATAAAGATCATTGCCTCTTGTATTGGACAGTTAACATGGCCAATGACTAAAATCAACCATTGATAAATTGCGTTATTGCCGATCCAATAGAGCGGTTTTCATTTGAGTGTCGAACAGTTAACGATTGGGCTGAAAAACCCGCGGCTCTTACGCCTGGTCCTCATTTGAAGCGACGCAAACATAAGCATAAGCTAGGACGGTCGAACATAAGTATAAGCATAAGAATATCAAAACCTTGCGTCCTTCTTATGCTTGTGTTTATGTCGCTGTTGTGTCCAAAGGAGATATGTTGGCATAAGCTTAACATAAAGCATATTAACACATAAGCGAAAGACTTTCAGTCAATCAGCGAGCACTCTATGCTTAGGCCAACGTTTTCCTGAAGTGAAGTGAAAGACTTTATTTAATGAGGGTGACCCGTGACAGTAACTTAAGTTACTGATAAACTTGGGGCCCTCAGCTTAAAATAATTAGAATGCTAAAAATATATTATTTACAATAAAATGCTAAAATACGATATTATTTACAATAAAATACTTAATTAAGTTACTATTAAAAATGGCTACAAATAATAAACTGGACTTACAATTTCAAACATACTACGAACATACTTCCTCTTTAAATATAAGCATAAGCATAAGTGTAAGAGGAGCCCTCATGCTAATGCTTATGCCACAGCCGTCCCCCGGCCACTAGCACATAAACTTCTTATGCTTATGCTTGCATCGCAAGTTAGGACGAGGGAGTACCGGGAGTTCGCCCACGCTTTCCCGCGCTTCGCGTCGCTAGATGTATGTACTTCGAGGTTTGATTGGTTCATTGGATTGTCTGTTTGCCTTGTGATTAGCTAGAGGGATTACTTTAGGTATTGGGCCTGATAATGTTTCCTCGGCACAATTGTGCAATAAATCTCTTATTATTTAAGCTGCTTAGGATCACCGGACGTTTCTTTACAGACCACACTTCGCTTGATCCGAATTGTCAAATTCATGGTTAATAGAAAATTATGTGTATACTTATTGGAATAGGAGCGCTTATCAGAATAGAGACACTTATTAACAAACGATACATTTCTTGGGCCGCTTTTTGGGTCAGGGTGCCAGATCGAATCTTACCGTAGCAGTTAAAAAACTTGAACCATTTCGATAGTTCGAAAGCAAACAACAAAATTTTGGGATCATAGCATTCGCATAGTAACAAGTGATTTTATTTTTTGATGCTTGCTTAATAACCTATATCATCACACTAATTAGCGTTTACATTATTGCCAGGAAAGCCTAGTGGATAAACTAGCAATGCTACACGATATGATACCGGCAAAAAAGAGCAGACGATTTCGCTCAGTGCGTAATGGCGATAATTTTCAGTTTTCTCAAAAACGATTTTGTCGGATTCTAATCACTTCTGTTCAAACATTCACTCTCAGTAACTGCACTACAAAGAAATAAGCACACCCAAGGGACAGCAGTAAAATGCCAGCCTTTTCTCAGCTATTAAGTTACAAGTAATTAGTGGAATAAGCCATATAATCACTGTTTATTTTATACATGTAGATCCAAAATAGAGGGTTTCAACAATAGCCCCCTACCGCGCTGCCTCTTGGGAGAAAGACACCGAGTTGCTAAGGTTGATAGCAACTTATATTTTTCCGGGTGAATCAGGAATGATAGACCGAAGCATGCCTCAGAAATAGCGACAAGCGAAAGTGTAACCGAGGTTAAACTTCCCCGGTGATTCATTCTTCGCTGCTCTGTATTTCCCTGCAGGTTTTTTTTGGTGGCAGAGGGAAGGATTCCTCAAAAGATCGACGAAATTTTCTACGTAAGCTCAAGCATATATTCTCTACGATTGCTCACCATGGACTCCTCGCTCAATGTACATCCTATTTGTGGATTTTGGGAGGGTGCTTTGGAAATTCACGTACCGAAATAATGCGTGTTCTTCCTTTACAGTTATACCGTCAACTAAAGACCATCTAGTGTTAAAAAACCACTGGTCGAAACGAACGAAGCATCAACTAACCGCAGTCTCGCTCGTTGTGGAACACTCGATCGGATCGAACGTTCTTGGCGAATTTGTTTCCGGTGTTTACCCCGTTATTCTACAAGACTGAGAATATGACAGTAAAGTTTCGACGATCCTTTATGTGGCAACGAATGCATCGGCCTCGAACAAAGTGCCCTCATGTTTTCTTAGTGACCTCTGTGTTTCTTTGCAGCACGGCTATTCACTTCCTTACCGTATTTAACAGTGACACATCAGTAGCTAACGGCGATAATACTGTTTACAGGCATCGATTTCTTCTCAGTGTCAATGAAAGCAAGAAGGGAAATTATCCCGATGATGTTTTCACGTTGGCGCAAAAGCGCAAAGGAGCTGTAATTTTGCATATTATTGGGATGTGTTATATGTTTTTGGCACTGTCCATCGCTTGTGATGAGTTCTTCATTCCCGCGTTGGCAATTATCACCGAAAAATTAAATATTTCAGAAGATGTGGCCGGAGCTACGTTCATGGCCGCTGGCGGTAGTATGCCAGAACTTTGTACCTCTTTTATTGGAGTTTTTGCGGACCCTGATTCGAATGTTGGCTTCGGAACCATTGTAGGTTCCGCTGTGTTCAATGTCTTGTTTGTTATTGGAATGTGCGCGGTGTTCTCGAAGGAAATCTTAAAACTGACATGGTGGCCCTTGTTTCGAGATTGTATGTTCTACAGCATAGCTCTGATCGTTTTAATCGTGTTCTTCACAGACGGAAAGATCGAGTGGTGGGAAGCGCTAATACTGATTATCACATACTTCTTGTATGTGACATTTATGAAATACAACCACAAAATTGAAAGATCGGTGAAAAGATTGCTTAAATCGAACAAAGTGAGCACTCTGGATTCGAAACAAGCCGAAGCAGCCAACATGCAAGATCCTTCTCTGGAGGTAGGTGAACACATTTTACTTTGGTGTTAAGGTGATAAGGGAAACGAAGGTTTTTTTTTGAAAATTTTAAATGCATGATAAGTGTCAACAGTGCTTTAATTGAACCGCTTTCATGCTAAATTCGCTTCAGGAAACGGCGGGGGATGCTGGCCGCTTCGAAGTAACATAAAACGCAGATTTTTAATCATTTAAAGAAACTTTTTCGTGACTTTGTCCGAAAAATCTTTCAATCGGTCAGTCGTGCATGACGGCAGATGCCAATTTAATGAAGAATCTTCGTCACCCCTGAATATAAATGTACAGAAGTTGACGAGTTAGGTACTAAATTACCAGCGTTTTACATTTGTAGGCGAGTAAAGGGGCATGTGTTTAGAATTTATGTTACGTTCAAGTGAGTAGTGTGAACTTTTATTTTTTGTTTAAGAATGCCGTGTTGCTATCCCGAGGCAGTTTCAGCTATATATTTTAATATTAAACAAGAAGCTGGTACAATGGCTCGTGTACAAATATATTCGTAGACACGTACATAATAAATTCGTGCAATTCGAATGAGCGTTATGCATGAGAGCACAAAGCGTAAAATGGAATTGTATTTGGCAGGTGCTATGCGCCTAAATTTGCTACAATGTGAGTCTTCTTATGTAATCTCTGCACTTAAAAACAATTGGAAATTTCACGGGCAGGCTGTAGAGCTCCATCGCCGAAATGCTGTTAACTCGAGCATGTAAACAAGGATTTTCTAGTTATATCGTTAGGTGGGGTGTGCGTCAACAGTACGCAGGTCAGACGTGTTAATTAAGCTTGAAATGCAACAGGAGCTAATGATCAAACTCTATGTATAAAAGACACTTGAAATCAGTGATGAGAACAAGATCGAGTTGCACACACAAGCACAGCTGCAATCAACTCTTGGGTCTATCTGTTGAACTGATGACATGATACTGTCTGTAAAAGTGTTCTCTCTCGTGTTGACCTTCTTGTAATCCTCTTTGGATTAATCTGGCTAGAATTCTAAACAGGACAGCAAATAACGGGGAAAACTAATTAAACCTCCTTTTGCATGTAAAACTGCTTTTTCAGGATCTCATCAAGTTCTATTTTTGATCAGAATTGTACTGTACATAATTTGTTCAAAGATAAGTGATAAATATGTGTTAATATATTTGATGTTTCAAGCTTTTTATGATCATGAATGGATTTTAATTCACTTGACTCAAGGGTGGTACCCAAGCTCTTGATAATTTTTCTGTAATTATGTTTACTACCAGACAGCAAGTTTGAATGGTCTTCTCAACAACCAAGTGAATCTTAGCTTAAATAAGCAGTGCTAAAATGGTACACAGAATCTGGGATACTGTCAATGATAAATCTGTAACATAAAAGTAAAACTGAGTAGAGGTTAGCCTTTAATTTCCGCTGCACGTTGTTCTTTCATACAGCATGCAAGCCCTTGTACACTGTATTTACTTAAATGCTTGATTCTGTTTATTCAAGTTTTAATGAAATCTTTCTTTAATTAAATTCAGGAATCGAAAAGTGAGCCATTTTGGGCCAGTTATGAACTATCAAGTACTGATGTATACTTTTGTACTCCTTTTTTACAAACTGCACTGCCTTAGAAAGTTTGTACTACAATCCTTCAGGATTATTAAAACTACTCAATGAATATGTTTGATTAGTTACCAAGAAAATAGGCTTTTGGTCATTTTGAAAAGATCATACTGTGTGAAAAAGTTGAAATGACTGAAATCAAGAGAGCTTGTGTGCTTGTGGCCAAATTCTAACCAAGCATTACTAAATTATTATAAAATGCAGTTCAAATCCATATCCACCACATGGAAAGTCATTGAAAATTCTGATGTTGGCAGAGAGGATGGAGCTCAAAGCCTTATTTTTTTCACAAAATTATGAATGTCAGAGTTCAAATAAAACAACCCTTTCATGGGAAAGGAAGTATGGATATTTCCTGAAGTAACAGAATTTATTGCTTTTTGTAGGAAAGATTAAATTTGACCCAGCTGAGTGGGTTAATGAACAGAACTTCATTTTATACTAATACTCATATTTAATGACTCTTTGTCACTTGTATTGAACTGAATGAATATGATAATTTGGTTTCCACCTGGTGAAAAGTTTCATTTGTAAAGTCCTAGCCTTTCATTGTATGAATTACCACCAGAAATTACAGGAAATTAAAAGATGTGAATTTGTGTATTTAAGGACGGTGCCTACTAAATACAAAGGTTTTTGTGCCAGGCTAGGACTATGCGGAAAAAGTACATCTTGGCAAGGGCTATTAGAATCCAGAAAGAAAACTGGGCGTAGCCACGCATTTTTTCAAGATAATTAGCCTTGAATTTCAACAAAAATGCTGACATCAGCATTTTTCTGAGAAAAGAAGAAAAAGATATTTCTTCACAGATTTCCTTAGAATTCGCCTTTACATGCAGAAAAGCAAACATGTTTATAAAGATCTTAAAACTGCATGGTAAATGGCAACATAAAAACCATTTTTGATATATTTTTAATAACAAAATCGTTGCAACAGCGTCTTAAGCGTCTCTGACAGCCTTCCTCGGGTTCAGCTAAAATACAGGCTAAACACCTTTTGTTCACAACCACAAACTAATCACGTGTTGAATAGGCTTGCCACTTCCATTTCATAACATAAAATGTAGGGGTAGCCACGTGTTTTTTAAAGTTATTGATCTTTTTTGAAAACTTTTATGGTGCCCATTACATTTTTTCCTGTGACCTCCCCAGTAGGTAAAACAATTGCGTATCTCGCACTTGTTTTGCGCACGCACTACGCCATCTGCAGGTACATGTTTACAGTTGAATTTCAGGATAATTTTCAACAGATAACAGCTAGTTTTTCAGCTGGAAGACTTTATCAGTTAATGCATAGTGATATGCTACTATTCTGGAATTCCTGGTTCAACTACAAGTTCATTAAACTTGATTTGGTCACGGTACAAAAATTTTGTTTTCAATTTAGTCGTGTGCTAGGTAGCGTAGTTGATTGCGTCACTGTTCACCCTAGCACATGCGTGGCGCTTAAACCATGCCTTGCGTGATGTGCAGAACATGTGCGCACTAACAAAAGTAGGCACCGTCCTTAATACAGAGACCCAAACTAAAATTATGTTACGTCTAATCAGTGCATAAGATTAAATTAATATCTCTTAGATATTCATTAGCACATCATAATGTGAACTCCATGTTTGAAAACAAGTTTAGTAATTTCAGTTAACCGCACAAAGTATCTGTCAATAGTAACTTGTGAGGTATTACTAGATGTAATATTTTTAGTAAGGATTTTTCCTGAAATATTTAAATCAAACAGAAAGCAGTGGAAAACCTTTGTACATCATCCAAACAGAACAATGGTCTTCCTTGCTTCCGCCATGGAGCACTTCAACTTGTTATTCACACTATGGATCCTCTTGGAGAAGGTGAGTAAAGCGTTATCAACTTATTACATCTCTCTTAAATGTAAGTTTTTGAATATTCTTAGAACTTACATTAAAGTAAATTATATTCAGGGGTATCATTAAGGGCGAGTAGCCTACCAAAACAACTGGTTAATCAGCCATCTTTGGCCAGGTGCTGTCAACTCTTTTTACCATTACTACTGATGAAAAGTGTTATTGGTAGTAACATTCCATTGAAGACCCTTGTGAAGCATCCTTTTCCTAGTTTTGAAGCTGTAATTAATGCATATTTTTAATTAACAGATTTAGATGTGTGAATCGATTCAGCATCCATAGTTTACTTGATGTTTGTGCAAATATGTCATGGAATGCCAGGAACATTGTCATTGAATAGGTTCCAGTCTTATGTATGATCCACTGAAAAAAACTTGGCATCTGCACAGCTGTTGAGACTCTATACCAAATTTATTATAAATCTCTATCTCAAGTACTTTCCTGGCAGCTGTGGTGGACAAAATATTTTTTCTTTATTCTGTCATTCTGTTCTGATTAACAGCTTCCATTGCAGTGAAAATAAACAAGTTAAAGAGACTCAGATGTCTTAAAGTCAAAGTTGGTATGGAAAGAGACCCTGGTCTTGTGCATGGGAATCAAGACGTTTATAAAAACATGGATGATGGCCACAGACAGTTTCATTTATCCGTTATAAACAATGATGAAAGGACAGATTCAACTTCAACGGCATCATTTCATAATTGCGTTAATGACTCCTCTCTTTCAGGGAACAACTTTACTTCTATCAATGACTCATATAATAAAGGAGTTGTGGACAACTCTTCTAGAAACTCTAGTTTGGTAAATGGAGGCACACTGTTTCCTCTTGTACAAATTGCTCCTCATGAGAATGGAGCTGTCCACGTACCTGGTGGAGTACCTGAAAATTGTGAGCGAAGTAATAATGCTTATAGAACTTCAACAGAGTCGCAAGGCTCTCAAACAACTATGCTACCACATTCTTCACATCAACAATTAGTAGACGTTGAAAGTGCCAAGGAAGCATGTGTAAGTATGAATAGTTTATCTGTTTCCTTGTCGAGGAGTATTAACTTTAATAGCAACATGCATCTGGTATAGTAGTGATGCTTTAGGAACGAGTCTCACTCCTGTGGTCAAAACATGTCAACTTCATGCATTCGCCCACTCATTCCCATAGATGTGGAGGCAGTGTGGCCAAGTGGTTATGGTACCAGACTTGAAATCCTGAGGTCACAGGTTCAAGTTCCGCTCTGATTTCTTAGCTGGAGTTGTTTCTCAGTAGACCTTAGTCCAACTCCTCGGTCATGCTTGTTAATAACCAACTGGTCTGCCTCCTGCCAGTTGGGATTTTAAGCCTATTATGTTTAGTTGATATCTTTGTTTCATTCAGTTTAAGTGACATGCCTGTGAACTGGCTAGGTGTAGCTAAGTGCATTGACCATTGTAAACAACAACATTTGAACATTTGACTAGTATCTCACACCTGGCTGATAAGTCTGGGTGATTACGACCTTAAATGACATTTTTCTGAAAAACATATAAATGCAAACCAGTACATTAACAGAAAAGTCCTACAGCTGTACAAGTAAATGACTGTATTCCCCCTAATACTGAAATTTTTAAGGGAAAGGTACTGGTGATTATGTACTGTGTGGGAATATACATTATGATCATAACATCTTTGCAAATCTTTGGAATGTCCTTGGAAATTTTCTAGCATTTTCCGATTTGGTTGAGTTGTCTTTGAAAAACCTGATACTCCAAGGAGAAATATCTCATGTCTTAGACTTCTGTATCTTGGAGAATCACAGATAATCTTCTTGTAATATGGTTGGCAGGTAGGACCCAGGAGAATAATCCTCCCCCAATGAAAGAAACAATCGAACAAGAGAAGCAAGCTTTACCCAGGAAATTATTTGAAACCCCCTAGCAAGTTTGATGTTTACTCCAGAATTTTGATGTCTTCAAAAAACAGTGTCTTATCAAAGGGCACATGACTGTTTATTTCCTCCACTAAATGCTGTTGTTTCTGTTTGAAGCTTGAAGATGAAAGTGAACCTATAGACTTAAGTTGGCCATCAGGCTGGAAAGATCGACTGGTATACCTCATCAGAGCTCCTATTATGTATTGCATGTATTTTACAGCACTGGACATCAAGAGACCAGTAAGTCAATTTAAGTCTGCATTAGGCCAAGTGACCCATACTTTTGGAGCTTAGCCAGTTTCTTTACTATTAAGTGACTTAATACACCTGGCCAATGTTGAAAACAAATTGTCTTGCCCAAGAACACATCACAGTGCCCAACCAGTCCAGGGCTCAATATTTATTGTTCAAGAAAGACTGGGTCCTATAATTGGTAAAAATCCCATTCAGGGAGTGGCATATGAATACTTTTTGTTGTTTTGTACGAGTTGGAAACCAGGAATAAGTATTGCTCTGATGGGCCACAAGGCTTCAATTCAAAGTTAACCTTATTACTTTAATATGACAAAGGTACATGTGAAGTCTGTTGGGCAGGGGGAGGGTTTGATGAGCGATGCAGAGGATTTGAACATCCTACTCTCTGTACTTTTGATTTATTGTCACCACTGGCACCACTGTGTTCTATTTCTATGGCAAAGTTATTTTACTCAATGCTGCAGATTTGTTTCACTTTTTTGCCCAGTTTCTCCAAAATTTGAATTCTGCTTCCAACCATTTAAATAAATAACATTGCTTAGAGAAAGAGCCACTTCAACCTTAGCTGGTTTTCAGGTGGGTACTCTATCCAGGTCGAACTGGAATTTGAAGATTTCAGTTTCTATGGAGGGAGGAAAGCCAGAGTACTGTACCTGGAGAAAAACCCTCAGAGCAAGGCGAGAACCAATAACAAACTCAACCCACATATGGCACCAGGCTGGAATCGAACCTGGGCCACATTGGTGGGAGGTGAGCACTCTCACCACCGCACCATCCCTGCTTCCCACCCCAGTCTTCTGGACTCCCCCTCCCCCCCACCCCCAACAGGTCTGTAGCAAAGTTGGGAAAGGTATTGATAAAATCATTTTCTTTCTTTTAGGAAAGAAGACACTTGTATCCTTGGACATTCATTTGGTCAATGTTATGGATTGTTTGCTTTTCTTACTTAATGGTTTGGTGGGCAACAGAAGTTGGTGACACCCTTGGTATTCCTACAGAGGTAGGCAAAACCTGAGCTTAATATATCTCTTTCAGTCCAAAACTCAATTAATGTAGTACAGTCAAACCTCTGGTTGTGACCACTTTGACCACCGAGCGCTTCTCCTCAGTGGCGAGTTTTCCAAAATACCAAAAGTCTTCAAGTCAAATGTGACAAATCACTATAACGGTTTTAAAATGATCTGTCTTTGTTTCTAGTTTTGATGTAATGTTTATTTGTTTCTTTACAGGTGATGGGCTTAACATTCTTAGCAGCTGGGACAAGTATTCCTGATCTTATTACCAGTGTTCTAGTAGCAAGGAAAGGCTTTGGTGACATGGCTGTGTCCAGTTCCATAGGGAGCAATTTGTTTGATGTCACAATAGGGTATGTGTGCAGTTTCCCTTGTACTTGTAAGAAGAATGGGAGGGGGTGTCCTGGGGGGTGTCCTGGGGGATGTCCCTAAAAGATACCATCACCAAGGACAATTGACTTAAGTTTATTATTTTGTCACTGAGTGTAGCATATTGTAGATTATTTTATTGATGAGTAATGGCCAGTCACATCCTTGACAAAAATAGTAATTACTTGGCCATTATTTCAGATCTACTTGTTTTTGGTTTACTTTGAAAATATAATCCAGCAAGACTACAATAATATGTGCCCACTCTTAAAGAGTTTGAAATACATGTAGAACACCCTAATTAAGGGGTAGAACACATTTGTGTGTATATTAAACAATGTAAAATGTATTGCATTTCTAGTTACAAATTGTAAATTTATATAATGTTGTAAGTTTATCATAAGAAGTGTACTGTTTGTGTTGTACTGTAAAGGTATTTTGTATTTATTTATTTATTATTTTTTTAATGATAAGAAATTTTACAATACTCAACAGTACAACACAGTACAATACATTACTTACAGTATTTGCAATACTGGTTACTTACAAACATACAATATATGGTATGGTGAGAGGAGTATTGTGAATATGTTGTAAATGTGTTGTACTATAACAGTGTTAGAGTAGTAAAACGTGGAGTCCTCTGGGTCCAGTGGACTGAACATTAGTTATGTTGTGTTATTTTTCTTAAATTACAATCGAAAGTCATTATGTAAGAAAATATGTATAAAAGGGAATATCAGAGGCTATCCCTATTGAGGATGTTCCCTACTTAAGAATATTTAATATACAATCTAATTATGTATTGCATAGTGATAACATAAGATTAACATACTGGTCTTGTTTTTCTCTGTGTAGATTACCTGTTCCATGGATAATTTTCAGTGCAGTACATAGCGGTACTGCTATGGTAGTTAGTAGCTCGGGACTGTTCTGTTCGGTCTTGTTACTCTTCTTAATGCTGATAGCTGTAGTTGCAGCAATTGCTATCAGCAAATGGAAGATGTCCAAACTGCTTGGTGCCACCATGTTTGTGCTGTATGTCGTTTTTCTTGTCCTCTCGTTGCTGTTGCAGTACAATGAAATTAAGTGCCCATTTTAAAGGTGAGGTGTTGTTATTTACATAACTAATGACCTAGAAATCTTTTCATTCATTCATTCTGTTTATTTTGCCTTTTTACTTAATGTACAGTATTTATAAATATGTGAATGTGAGGCGATGTGACCTCTAGAAACCATCAGGCTTTTAGTTGAGGCCACCTCAGCTCGTATGTAACAATACGGTTACATAAATAGTGCAACAGTGTGCGGCTTTCTTCTAAACTTGCAGCCATCATGATCTACTTGAAAGGTCTAATCTTGATTTCAGGCCATGGTTCATGTTTCGTTTTTTGCCACAAAGTTCAGAGCTAGACTCTATTACTCTATTACTCTCTCTATTACTCCCTCAGAGAAGATTTTATTACTGATTCTTAATAACCAGGTTGAAACTCTAATATAGTATTTGTCTAGGTGATAGAAGACCAAGTGCAATCCTATAGCCATTATGCAGATTTTATCATGAGTTATAGGTAGCACACAATATGTCTATAAAATCTCTAATCTACATGTATTTGTTGTTCTGCTAAAATTAAGAAGTAAGGAATAGTTGTTTTTTAGTGGTTTGGCAGGTTGTAGAATTTAAGTATGGTGGTGGAAATTACATATAAATAGTGTGTGGCGTTCTCTGTGTATTTCTTAGCATTTAATTTTGAATTAATCTTTGTTTTTTTCCCTATGCAGATAGCATGTGTTAATGGAGTGGTTCTGCAGTATTTGTTACATCAAGCATTATAATGATGAAAATATATTTGACATGACACAACAGTATGTGCAGCAAGGACATATTCTGAACTGCTTGTCCCATTAAAGGAGATCACCTAGCTCAGGGGAGGTGTACGTCTGTCCACCTTACTGCCCAGTGTTCATTACTACTAGAAGTTGAACTGTACAGAGAAGCTTACCAGTCATCATAACGAAGGGAGACAAAATAACAAATGACTTGTAATTCACCATACTAAGTTTTGTATCCATGCATGTACATGTATTTAAATTTCTGAGGATATATTTCTGGCAAAGACACTGCTGATACCTTTCTTGTACATATATATATATATTTATTTTGTTCACCTTGCCCAGTGATATGTGTACTGAATGTGTTGTTCCAGAAATATCCATACCCCTCCCATGGAAGGTCTTTTAGCTTGAACCCCCCCCCCCCCGACCCCTCCGGAAATTCCATTTTAGTGTCATACTTTCCTTTAAAAAATTGGGCTTTTGAAACCCGCCTCCCCCTTGGAATTTCCATTAACCTTCCTTGGGGTGGGTATGGATATTTTCTGGACATGTACAATGTGGATGTACACATTCCTTATCCCTCTCAGACTCTGCATACCTTTTCCAGCTTTTATTTATTTCACAACAGTTGCTAAGACTCAGTTACTTACTTACTTACTTAATCCTCTTCGTTCCTAAGTGGAACATAGGTCCTCAACTAGCGCGCGCCACCTAACCCTATTTTGTGCAGTGCCTTTTGCCTCATTCCACGTAACATGCTTTGCCGCCAACTCTGCCATTCTCGTGCGCCTCCAGCTGTTTAAGACTCAGTTACATACAGATCATTTTATTTTGGTTTTTTTTTTTTTGGTTCTGGATGTGTACAATTGACAGAGGTTGAGAAAACCATACTTATTTTTTTTAAGTTATTTCTGTTTGGATGTTCTTTGGAAGAGGAACATTTCACCCATTTAAGTTATTTCTGTTCAAGTTTTTTTCAGGGTAAAGGTAATTAAAGATGAATTGAAACCACGTGTTAACCCCTTAACTTCCAGGAGTGACCAGTAATGAAATTTTCCTTTCTATATTGATTCAAGGTCACGTAGACATGTTGAGAATTTACAGAATCATCAAGATAAATTGTCTCACACAGTTCAATTCTCAGAAATGCCAGAAAAGAATTACATGACAGTAATTTAGGAGAATTCATATTTTGATCTTGGAAGTTGAAGGGTTATACTTTGTTCATGTCTAAGTAGCTTACAGCCAGTTGCTATCAAATGTGGATTTGCACTGTGCTAAAGTCACTTATCAGTATCCTCCTCACCTTTGACCCGTCAATTTTATTGATCAGTACTTTGGGCCATGTAGATTTTTCATGGTTTTATTGTCACAGATGTCATTGTTGTATTAATTCGTTTTACACCAAAAACAGAGCAGAGTCATGTGAATACACTCCTTTTCAGCAGAGATTTAACAACATGTTGTACTTACGACAGGTGTTATTTATTGATCACTTTTGACACGGAGGGTGCAATTTTTAGAAAAATTTCAGTTGTAATATAGTGTATATAAACAAGAAAATGATGTTTTATAGTCATTACAAAACTATTTATTTGTGATTTTAATCACTAGAATTATTGCAGGTAATTATTGTTAGAACTTCATCAATCAAGAATATATAAAATGGAAAAGTGATTCCACGCCTATTTAAGACTTGTATTGATTGAAGAATTAGTATGAGATTTAAATAAACAAACCATTTGTCACCAGTCATGAATCATTATGGTGCTTGAGAAAATTACTGCTGTAAGAGTTGGGGTCACTTAAGTGTATTTGGCTGAAAATTTGTCAGTGTGGGTTAACTTGTTTTGTTAGATAATTTACTAAGAGTGAAAATGACTAAGCTATGTCCACAAGGCAAGATTCTGGTACCCTATCATTTCGTGGACCTGTTCAAACTTTCAATTGAGTATCCCTGACATTTTTGTAAGGGAGTCCCCAGCCAGGACAAATTTTAGCCCTTGCCAGGGTCATTATGTTGTGTTCTTGAGCTGGACAATAATAATTGTAGAAATGGCTTCTGGCAGATTAATAAGCCCTTTGCAGCTAAGCCATCACTTGACCTACTTTTTATTAAATTGTGGGCTGCAACTTTAAGAATGCCAGAAATGGAAAAAGCATGTCGAAAACATCAAAATGGCCAAAATGGCATTAAAGAATGAGATTTTATGTCAGTTTGAATTTTTTAAAAGGACTAAGAAGATTTGTATGGAAAAAGTTGTTGGAGAGCAAGACCTTTCTCTCCAGCAACATTTTCCATAGATATCCTTTAAATTTTCCGAAATTTCAAACTGACGTCTAAACTTACTCTTTAATGCCAGGGGCCTTGAACTTGGCCATTTTTATATTTTCGATATGCTCTTTCCATTTCTGGCATTCTTTAAATTATAGCCCATAATAAATAATATTTTTAGGAAAATTTTGGTCACATGACCCCAGCTGCGAAGGGCCTATCGCAGGAGAGTAACCCTACTTGTGATAATCAGTTAACAGTTGTAGCTTGTCTGAGAAACCACTCCCCAAACCGTAACCCAAACCCTAACCTTCAGATACCTGATTAAATTGAAGTTTCTGTGAAAAACTGGAGGAACACCCTCTGAGCAAGATGAGTCTTCCCCCCCCCCCCCCCCAATCCCCATCCATTTACCTGAACTCTGAGGCCCACATACACAACTAGTATGCATGGCTCTCATCAAGAGATTAAAAGAGCCTCTGAAATTTCAGATTTTTTTAAAAAAGGCATAAGATTCAACACATCTTTCTGTTCCACACCAGAGTTTTGTCATGTTTTCACTTATCTGGAATGTAGTGATATTGCCCTGTGTTCCTCAAGGGCCTGGAAACTACAAAAAATAAAACCACACAACCAGACTTTGGACAAACTTTTAAATGCGTTTAATTACTTAACTTCAATGTTAGTAGTGGATTTTCTTGATAAGTAACTGCTCTTCACCACCCCTTGCCACACCATCCTGTATTAATAATCCTTCTATGTCTAATTCCACACATGTACACTAAATTTACATTTAATTTTTTTTCCTTTAACCTGGAGGGCCTGAGCTGAAAGCATTCCAACTTTATACCCACATACAAAACAAGCTGGCACTCAGGCAATCTGACAATTAGTCATATAAATCAAATCAAAAGCATTATATTAAAACAAACTTCTATAGAATGTATATACATTATTCAGATTTTCTTTAAACAGTCATGTTTTCCTGTTTATTTTTATTTTAATAAAATTTGACCTAATGAAAATCACACTCTGTAAAATGACTCTAGCCTATATGTAGCCGTACACACCTGAAGAAAAACAGGAAGGAGGAAGCGACATTCCCTCCCTACACCTAGGCTACCACTACTCAATAATATATTATAAATTGTTACCTACAGTATTAATTAAATTAATGTACCTTGTACATTCTAAAATTTTATTTCAAGAAAGCAATCCCTCTAGCACTAAACAAAGGTTTAATTACATACAAAAACAAAAAGAGCTTTGCCTTGCCTTCTGGTCCTCTTCACAACTATTATAGAATTGACAAAACTGCACAATGATTTAAATAATGGTGGTAAAAGAGACCAGTACAAAGATGTTTAAAACCTTCATGTTAATTTAACATGTGGCAACTGGCTTGACACTTACAACATCACTCATTTTAACAAAATATTCCTGATTTTTAGAGAAATTTTATAATCCAGGAGCAAAACTAGCAAACTGAATTGAATCAAAATTTACCAAATGTTTAGGGATCTAGTAACACATCCCTGTCGAAGGCAAGCCACTAGACAAGTTATAGACATTTACAAGGAAAGTAGAAATGACGTTATGGGTTTGGAAATATGTCTGAGAAAATCATACTTCGTATAATTTATTTATGGTCAAGAAAAGCTGGTGTTGAACATAATTATAGTTACACCTGGTTCTAAATTTCTTTATTTCTGTTACACTCTGACATTTAAAGGTAACATGCATGTTGCAAATTGAGTCATCACCAACTAAACTAGTGCAGTGTAGAAGTATTCTAGTTCCATTTACAGTCAAGCCTTATCAACTGAGCCTAAATTTTACGGAGTTTCAATTATCAGGACTTTTCCATGTGGTCTGTACAATAAGCATGTCTACCTACTGTTTGAAACCACATGGTCTTAAAAGAACTAATCTGACAAATTATATACATTCTCCCGTGCCTAATAACACAAAAAGCAATATTGATGATGATGATGACAATGACACCCACAATAAAGATGATGATGATGATACACAATAGCAATGAAAACCATTGCTTCCAGTAAGTACATGTAGCACAACATAAACCTATGAAAATAAACAGTTCCCCCAAATTAACGACTGCCCTTCCTAATTTAACCTTTGCTGTTCCCCTATTTTAGCACACAAAAATTCCTACCATAACCTGTGTTCGAAATGCTACTATAGCAAATCACAGTCAAAGATGCTTATACACTAACCATTTCATTTGTTTCCTATAAATAAATTAATTTCTGTCTTTCTGCAGCTGATAATTGAGGATATAAAGCTGTTTCTACTCATACATTGTTTTAACTCTCTGGTGCAGGGGGCCTTGCTTGCAAGCTTGCAGCCAGTCGTACATTGAGCAAGTTCATCTCCTCGATTTTGCTAGCCAGTTCCTGCTGAAGTTCAGTGAGTTCCTGAACACGAGTTTCATCCAAAGCTGCAGCACTCATCTGTGATGTCAGCTCTTCTATTTTCATTTGCATTGTTTGATTTTCCATCTGCAAAGTCTAAAATAGAGAAAAAATATATACATTTTAACTGTAAAGAACAAGTAATGATTCCAATATTCATGTTTACTTAGGAACAATATAAACCATCTACAGTGAAACCTTTATTAAGCGGACACCCTTGGGACCCTCACTAGCATCCACTTAATACAGGGTGTCTGCTCTAAGCAGGTTCTAACATATTGTGCAATAATAGTTTATTAACCCTTTTGTAACTCAGTGTAACACAATGTAAAATCAAAGACTGCTCATAAGTACAATGTCCAGTCAGTCGATACATTAATCTGGAATAGCATCACTGAAATATGTTAAAGGAATCTGAGCTGAGCTTTCAGAAGTAAAAAAAACCCTTGAAGTGTCTGCTTATTGCTGGTTTTGTGCAACAAAATGGCATAATAATGGTGTCCACGTCCTTTAAACAGAGGTGTCCGCTGAATGCAGGTTTATTTTACAGTCAATGTAGGAGGAAAATTTTGAGACTCAAGCTGGTGTCCTCTTAATAGAGGGTGCCCACTTAATATGGGGTCTGCTTGACAGAGGTTTCACTGTATCAGCAGAGATCATCCAGTCTTCAGCCCATAAGTGCTCAGCACTCATCAATATACTAAGGCTTCAACTAAGGTTGGGCTCCAGTCATAGATGACTTCAGTTGCTCTTGGTTCTTATTCATAAAAGGTTTTTCTCTGGGTACTTAGCTTTCCTCTCATCCCAAAGACCATTTTCACTTTTCTATTTAAACATATCTATCTTAATTCTTTGTTTTATGTATTTCTCAAGACTTAAATTCAAAGCTCTGGATTTGCATTTGCAGTTGAAAACACTCATTCCTTAGGGGTTGCAATAACTCAGTCTTAAGCTACCTGGTTTTGATTGGTGAGTTCAGCATTTGATTGTCTCAAATTTCCCATGTCCTGCAAAATACAGAAACAGTTATTATAAATAATTCCATGTTATCATATATTGGTGTGTACATGTATGGGGAGAAGAAATACTGTTAGAGATAAAATTGAAAATATGAATGGCCAAAAGACAAAACTTCGGCAAACATTACTAATTATGATGAGCAAACAAATAAACAAACAAACAGACTCACAAGTGAGTTGACAGATAGGCAGAATGCATAGAGAAATGCAACCTTAAATGATGATTGCACTACCAAATTTTCTTTGAATAGGGCACAATTAGGTTTACTTTTTCTTTGATTGATTTTAATAACCTGTCAAGAACAGATGTCTACTGATAGAAATTAAAGTCATCTTGACGAATAGGATGCTTGAATTCAAGCAAACTAGCTCCTACTGGTAGGACTCCTTTCCCACCCATCCCCTTCCATTCCCCTCTACTCCCCCTCAAGGATGACACACCGACCTCATCTTTTTGTCTGATCATGCTCTCCAGTTGAATCACTCGGCCATCAAGGGTGAGTTTTTCTTGCTGAACGACATTAAATCTCTCACTAACTTGGTCTGACGATTCTAGCTCTTGGACCTAAGCAAAAATAAACAAAATCAGTAAATGGTTGATTCCACCATCATAACATCACTTGCTAAATGACAAACATTGCTTAACAAGGAGATTCGTTAAGAGCAAAGTGAAAGAACTTGTCAGACAATCATTTTCAGTTATGATTGATTTAGAAAACTGTCAGTGGTTTTCTAAGAAGACTACCCGTGACAGAACCCTGGAACTTAAATTGAACTGAACTATAACATGGCTGGTCTACTGTGATCACCTTTTTCCTGAGTTTGATATTTTCTTCTTTGTAGGCATTTAACTGCTTCTTCCATTCCTCGACATTTGTTGTGCTTTCTTGCAGGGCTGCTGTTAACCTTGCATTGTTATTCTTCAGTGTTTGAAGCTCTGTCTCCCATTTTTTAGCATTCGCAGAACTGCAATATCAAGTCCTTTTTCAGTTAAGGTAAAGTCTGCACTCAGGAAAAATGGCCCACCCTGCCAGAGTTAAGCCAATCTAAGTATTGCTACTTCCCCCTGGATCCGACATTGAAGCATATTCTTAGCAAATCAACGATGTCAGGTTGCACTCACTGATGATTTGGTCTGTAACATTTTAACGCATGCAACAAGCTTCCAACAAATCTACTTATTGTCTTATTAATAAGTAAATCAAGCTGCCCTACAATACATGTATCCCCATAACTGTTACATTTTGACAAATGTTTCTACAACAATCATAGCCCCAGACTTTGTTACATCATGAAAGTCATAACTAATGCAATTTTTAGATGATGGAAACACACGCTGATAGAAATTGTGTACCACAAAGTTGAACCATCTAAATTAGCCCTAACAGTTTGGTAGGTTATGACCTGAATCTGCATCAGCTTATTTATTTGTTGTGTTTTCTTTCAAACTACTTAGTCGAAATGCAGATGGTTATTTTGACTTTATCTCACCTCAGTTAAACCAATGACATAATGAGCATAAAGCAAATCACAAACAAACTGTGTAAGATCATGCAACTGGAAAGATCATGGCCACGTTCCATAAGAGTTAAGTTGAGGTTTTCTATCTTTCATTTCCCCTACCTCTGAGCTAAAGCCATCTTCAGACGGTCATTTTCATACTTCAGATGTGACTCTGTGTTTCCAATCAATTTATGGCTGATGCCAGAAGATTCCTTTGATTCTTCCTGAAAGGTACATTGTAACAAAACATAACATGTTTAATATGCTGTTGTCATCCACTTCCCACAAGCTAGAAAAGTCCATGGAATAAATACCAACCAGTTAAATACTTCAAAATCTTTGCTATTATCATGAAACAACATTATCTAAATACTTATCGCCTAAGATTTCTTAACAAGATTCGCAAATCTTCATCAAAAATTTAAACAAGCTAAAAATTTAAACTTCTTAATCATGAAACAACTATACAAACCCTTCACTCCAAAAATGCCAAGTGAAAAATAAAAGAAGTGATATACAATTTCACTATGCAAAATACTGCAAAACAAACACCACGTGAATTCTATGCTGAAACAGCTTTACTTTGAATGGTTTAACACACTAGGGTTTCTTGAACAGACTAAAATTGCCCGTCACCTTGTATCTAAGCAAATAAACAGTAACAGACAAAAACACTAGTCAGAATCTTTTGCATGAATGGTCTGACACACTAGGGTTTCATCCAGGGACAAAAAAATTTGGAACATTTTGCCGAGCATATAATAAGAACACCACATGAATATTCCACTCAATAGTTCCCATTTGAATGGTCACACACTACAATTTCAACAAAAGATTATAAAAACTGTAGCCACATTGGTTACGCCTGAAGGTTTAACTTTGGAAGTGAAAATGTTAACCTACATACATGTAGCTGACAAGTGAATTTTTGAAATTTAATTTTTGGACATAGGGAGCAATAAATTTTTAATGCACAAGTTTTGCCAAGTCATTGTGAAGCATGAACTTAATATTCATGTTAATTCACGTGTATTTATTTACTACCATCAGCCAAAATCAACTGTAACATAGAAAGTGAAGTGAAATTCGATATATGCTGTTTGTAGCTGTTAAGAACTGAGACAACTGATTAATTAAAGTGCAAGCCTACATGTAAACACAAAGCTTAAAAATGTTTTTGGTAAAAAATTGACAATTCACACTGGCAAGATAAGCATTAAGCTGTTTACAAGAAATAAGGAAAAAGCAATTTTAATATAACCAACATGAAGGTAAGCTCACATTACCTTTGATAAAATTTTCATTTTAAATGATGCTGGCAGAGATGCTTTTCTTTTCCCAAAGCCTGCCATTGTTCTCTTTCTTGAACCATTATGGCTTGTTCAATATTGCCAAATGCTTATTTAACAGAATCATCCATATTTACACAATGCAGTTTGGATGTTAGATCTTAAGTGAAGTGATAACAAATATCAATTGTTATTTACAAATGATGCACAACTAATTCTTTGTTGAACCACTTACTTAATAAAATTAATAATAAGTCATTTGTCAAAATATGAAAAATGCTATTGGCCTCCTGTGAGCAAAGTACACCTAAACAGAATTTGATGACATTCCCTTCACTTATTAGCATTATTTTACTTTGAAGACAAGATTTATCCATTCAGGACATAAATCACTTAAAAGGCACAAATTCACCAAGACAACATTATTTTATATACCGGTAACAGTCACCAAATATTATTTCTGTGATAATACAGTTTAACATGCTTGAATGATTAATTGTCCAATTTCACATGGAAAGATTTGCTGCCAATATTTAACAGCTAAAGCTAATTGAAACTACAACAAACAATGAACTGAGTGAAGAATGTTTATTTATTGTCTTAAGGTTTTTTTTTTTATTAATTTCACCTAAAACATTCTAAGAATATATATATGCATCTTTGAGGATAATTATTGTCAAAAATTACTTTGCAAAATTTGCTGACCACTTTTACAACCTAAGAAGGAAAAAATAACATACAGCTTGACAATGTATCTTAAAAATATGCTTTTCGCAATAGTATTGTTCAAAAGGTTTCTTGACCTACATTTCACTCATTACAAGAACAATTCCCGAATACAGGCCAACCATCCTGCTAATATTGTCATTGACAACACTAATGCTACACTATTAAGTAGTAAAATCAAGTATCAAAACTCTCCAAAGTAAAATGTGAACAAGCGTAACTTCAGTGCAACAGGGAGCGACAACAATTGTTGCATAACTCTACACGGTTAAGCTGTGCTGATACAGTTTTTGCAATGTTGTCTAAACAGTTCCATTGTTAGTTATGCATGACCATGAACAGGCCAATAAATGGCACCGTTTTATGAGGAAAAGAAAACAATATAATGCCAATATATCACATATATTTAACGTCGGACCTCTCCACAACAGCCATCTTGGGGACAAAGGGAAGTGGCCGTTGGAGCAAGGTGGCCATTATGGGGACGTAGGAGTGTAATATAACAATTATTGCTTGTTTTGGGGGATGCAACATATTTTTAAAAAATGCTTTCTGCAGCATAGAAATAAAAAACACAATCAAAATACTTTTAACTGACACCAAACAGAAACGGAGGCCAAAAACACAAGGTACAAATCAAGTTTTGTGTTCTTTTACTATAAAAAAAAATTGTTTACACCATTCATCGGTTAGTGACTAACTGGCCATTGTTAAGAAGTTATTTTTGGCAGTTAAGACATACTCTGGTGGCCGTTGCTGTTGTGTAGAGGTGCCCATTGTAAAGAGAAGTTATAATTAGAGTGAATGTATGGACCGTCAACCAAGACAAAAAAGTGGCTGTAGTAGAGAGGTGTTCCTTAATGGAGGTTCAACTGTATTTAGTAACCCACAGTATTCACAAATTGTACTATGTCTCTTTTTGCTAGTTCTTGACACTTTCAAATGAATACAGATTGTCTTCACTTCAGACTTGAATCATCAAAGGATTAACCAAAAAGAAAAACAAAAAAAAAAACATTTGTGTATGTACCTCTCCACTGCTTGCCGAGGAGTTACTTTTGAGTGACGATGTTTTGTGTCCAACACTGGGTGTATTGAGAGGAGAGTCTGTTGTACCATTCACTGCTCCACTTGATGTGCCATTCGTAGTTATAGCATTCACGCCTGTTGCAGATGAATTGGAGTTTCCACTGCTGGTACTACCAGCTGTCCGGGTGGAACCCTTAGCTTCCTTAAATTTGTCTGCAAACTAATTTCCCGAAGAATGTCAAGTGATTTCAGTTGTTTTTTAATGAATCGCAATATACTGTGCCAGAGGAAAGGCTGAATTCTCTTAAATCTCTGGCATGAAGAAATTACCATTATTATTACAGCCTCCTTAAGGTACACAAAGTACTTATGACTTGTTAAAAAGTTAAAACTAAAAAGGTCAAATGCTTTTATTTGTTGTTGTTGTTCCTTACCTGTTAAGGTCAAATACTGAGCACTTTCAAATATTTGTACCTTGCTCCAATCTCCAATTTCCTGAACCTATCCAGTACAATTCCCAGCCCCTCCCAACCCTCTGTCTTTCCAACCTAATGTTGACTATAACAAGTTAGGTCTCACATTACACAGGATATAAAACACAACACCAGCTGCTCACTTATATTGGTTAAGTACATTGTAAATGAAACAATTTTTATCGTAAACAGATATTACATACAAAACATCAACCTTTACATTCAGGGTACCACATGCTGGAGATGAAAAGCACTTTTTCAAATATAAGGTAGTCAAGAGTTCAAAATGATTTACTGAATGATTGTAAGTATGAGACCTCAGAGTCTCTCTTCTTCCCAGATTGGGGTGGGGAGGGGGCGGGGCAGAAAACCTGGGAATAAGATTGTATGTATAACTAGATTTAGGTGTACACCTGACGTGTCACATGGCTGCATGGCGAGAACTCAAGATTTGTTTTATTGCCAACCTTATTGAGTTCAGCTTCAGATGCAAATCCCAATCCAAACACAGTGTTAGCCCTGGCATCTGACCACTGGCCAAACTTCTGTGATGTCTTCGTGAATGTCATGTTCGGCACAATGGTGCTGTTGACAATTGCCTGTCACAATAACAACAACACGTGAAAATTTAGTGAATCTTGTCTTCTCTGGGATATACATTGTGTGAGGCCAAGTTGGTTTAAAACCAGAGCAAAACCACTTCTACTAAGGAATTAGAAGACAATCCATAATTCTGTTCTTAGATACTAGTTCCCTATCCACTTTACCCAGGACTAGGCTGATTAACAGGTAGATTCTGGATCGAGAGGTCTGGGTTCCAGTATCATTAGTATTCTTGGTACAAATCTTGTCCAGCAGAGAGTTGAAATTATTCTTACTACCCTTAATAATAGACCATTTCCAAGTTGCCTTTTGCCTCTGTGTCAAAACAAGTCTTCGTGCAAAACTATTCATATGAAAATAAGTTCCGCCAGGTTCATTTTCATGCAAATCAAACTTATTTTCATAAGAAAGGTTTTGCACAAAGACTTGTTTTGAAACAGACTGAGGCTTCCAGCTAAGGCATGAGTAGTTCTTGAGACAAAGGTCAGCTTTTATTTTCGGAACAAATATATCAAGGTATGTCAGTAATTTTTACTATAGATCATCCAGTTATCAAGGATTAATATGTGTTGCAACAGGTTTTCATCAAAATACTATAACACAAAAATAACAGCTTTTATTTTTGAGCAACTCAAGAGGTACATTGTCTCATGAGTGCTTCAAATGTATAACCTTATTTTGTTTATTGTTAAGCAACGACGTTAAAATTGGCAACCATGTGGCTTGCAGACAATAACTGCTTAAATATTAATAGAAGCTGCAAAGTTATCAAGAGTAGAGTGAACATGTACCAACTTTATATAGGAAACAGTTTATACACGTATCTGTTTTCCACGTTCAAATGAGCGCTTATATCCGCCATATTAAGTATTGCTGTTTGAATAACTTTAAAATTAGTCGCGTAAAATTCAAATTAGCCAAAAAAACCCGAGTGACCGACATGACTACCTTAAGAACAATGAACTTGATTATAATGCTTTCAAAATTGCGTTCGAGAGTCAAGAGCGCGTAATAATGTTTGAATGCCTTGATGAACGCTTCGACGAATTCGATAATTGCTGAATTTCACAGTGTTCCAATTATCTCCGAGAGCAACGATACAAAAATGTATTTTTTTTTTTAAATAAACATTTTCTTTGCAGGCAAATGGGGTTTATTTTCTTAAAGATAAGTGAAAAAATTCCAAACAGTCCGGCTACAACCTGTTAGCAGGTCTTTGTTTGACCTGGTGTCAAATATAATATATTGATACAGTTTAGGAATGCATCAAATTCGATTTGAGGGACAAATGGTAAATATCCATAATTATTACTGCTTACTGCGATCGAAAGTTTATTTCAAGAAATACTACATGTATTTCAGTCGTTCTTAAAACAAGTTTTTGGTCCAAAAATATTATGTTTGACAGCAGACAAGGTAAAACACTTTAGGTTTTGGCTAGAAGCCATATCAAGACATTGCGACTGAAATGGTTTCCTCCATAACAGGAAAATACAACACGATTTCAGCTCCTAAACTTCCTGCCACAGAATTTCACCACAAGCAACCTATAACAAAGTCTAAGTACAATTTCACGCGTTAAGTGAGAAAAGTAGAAAGGATTAGTAAAAAGTTTGAGATTAGCGAGAACACAACGCGATTTAAGCTTCTATTTAACGAATAAATTGCGAAGTTAGCGAATTCGATTCAACCACATTTCCAGTCCCCCATGTCATAAAAAGAGTTTCTTTCCTACCTTTGCGCCATCGACGGATATGATGCGATGAGTTTCCTTGTTCGGATCATAATAAAAGGACACTGTTACAGCCTGTTTAGAGCAAGGAAGCCAGCTCTTTTTGGTGCTTGGGTCGATTTGAAAGACGTGTGCTCTGGTCGAATACACCGGCTGTTCCCTGCCGAGGAATACATTAATTAGAAATCAAAAACTGCTCCTGTTTCAATTATGATTGCATTCTAAAACAAAACGACAGTTTACCCCATCGATAAATATGCTATTTTTACGCTAGAAATATCCGTTCCAAGACCGGGTTTACTCAAGGATATTTCATCTTTTGTGTCAACTCTTCGCACTTTGCTCATAACCGTGTCTAGGTAACCACGCCAGGCTTGGATATCCACAATTTCATGTTGATTACGTCGTTTTGTCCAACATATTATTGGTCGAGTATTTAACAACATTTAGCATAGAAAAACCTAAAAATGACAAAGATATCATGAAAAAGAAAATATATCTATGATATGCATAATCAGCAGGTTTTATTTCGTTTGCTAGGACATTCCAAACACCAAATTTAATGCATTGGCACCAAATATTCTTGAGATTGTCGCGACAACCAGCTTATTTCAGGTTATTTACTTTTGCCGAATGTCGCCTTTGAATGTTAAAGGAAATACTGCGCTTTAAAGACTTTAGGATAGTAAACCCAGAGGAAGTTGTTATAAATTATAATTCATTTCAGACACTCTCTGGCCAAATTCCACGATTAATGACCAGTTTTAATTTCATACAGTTCAATTTGTCCAAAAAATACAGAAACAAAGCCTTCTCCACTTACTTTTACCAAGAGGGACGAGTTTTCTTTTCAAATTTAAAGATTTTTAAGGGGACGCATATCGTAAGATAAGGGCTTTTGACAAAAAAATATCATGGTAAAACCCGAGCTGTCGAACTTCCCTGAGAAATATTATACACGGAAAGAGGAAGCAGTGCTAATACCATCTAGGAATAAACCTAGTCCGAGCACAAAAAGGAAATAACACATTATCAAGGCAAATAAGTTAATACGTCTTCTCCTCTTGAGACTTCTGTTGGTCACCTCTAGAGACTATCAGAAGCTTATATCAATAAATTAAGCTTTTATATATTCATACATTTTATTTTCATAATGGGTTGACTAGCACGTATGGTTCGTCAGTTCCCTTCTAGTCTACCTCACTGCCTTCTTATGTACTAAGATTTTTTTTTATTAATGTGGTTATTACAATTATTATTAATAATATTATTATTTTGTAATATCGTTTAGGATTTTTTTCTTTGTTATATAATCGCAGTGAAAATTGAATAAATCAATAAAGGCGACAGAAATTTCTACAGGATACAAGAAATTACAGCAAACACCCAAAATTGCTTTGCTCGTCTAGCAATTGTTTTGGCTGCACTACATTTTAGTTTCAAAAGTTTTCATTTCAGTTCACTGTGAGCTTCATGGCTGCGTCCGAAATAACTGAAACGAAAGTCAGCTTTAAGTCCATAAAACAATGCCCTTGTGTTTCTTACATAGGTGCTCATATCATTCACACAGTATCTCACACCTACGTATGAAAGCATTCAAAAAAAAAAAAAACGCTTCCAAAATAAGACTGAATGCTAAATGTAGTTGGAGTGTCGTGCTCGATGGTTCTTGATAAAGATAAAATTTAAATATAGCGCTAATTCAGCCCGACAATGTGGTGCACTGTGTAGTATATATCTGCTAATATCTGCTTTTAGTATAAATCTACTAGCGTTCTATCACAAACGTCGTTCTCTGATTAGCTACGCTACTCAGTGAGTAGCCAAGTAGTATGCGCTTGTTAACAAAATGACGGCCGCTTCTTTGTGTTTTCGAGGTGTCTGTGAAGAGGATTTAGATAAAGTTTTGAACGAATAGTAGATTTATACTAAAACATTTAGATTATTCGCTCTCGAGCTCATAATCTAATTATTAGATTAGAAAATAGCCCAAAGAAAATACGCTCGCGGATTGGTTTAAAATCGTGCTTCCATCTGACAATTAGATTATGAGCGCGAGATTTCTATGAGGTGATAGCTCGGCCGAATCAACTACCACCTCATAGAAATTGAGAGCGAATAATCGAATCTTTTTAGTAGAATTCTAACTGAAATTTGCTTCGAATATCGATTCCAATTATTTCTGGTCTTGCAGCATTTGCATTACTGTTCGAGTAGAATTCTACTAAAAATGGATAGAAACACAGTACATGTTTTCTATTTCTTAATAATAAGTTAAGCTATAGTTAGAAAATACTGTTCTTATGCCGGACTGGCTATTGATAATTCATGGTGAATTAAAGGGAGTGTATTATATAAGTACTGCTGGTATACAATCGATAGGTTTTTCAAAAGTTTTATATATCAGCTATGTTGGTAAAATGAATACTAGGTCGACTAAAATAGAGGTAAATGTAATTAGATAGAACAGTGGTTAAAAGTTTCCCAGGGTGATCTTTTGCCGTCTAAATAAGAAGCTGGCTTTTGTAAATCAGCTAAGCTCCTAGCCGGTGAAGCGGAACAACATGGAGACGTGTTGAAAGATATGTAGAATGAGTAGTAGTCTTGAAACAAATGGTCGAGTTAGTCAGCGAAAGTGGCGTTCTAGATCTAGCATGTATATTTAATTGCTACCAAAGGAACTACAAGAACAAACAAAAAACCGGTAGCAAAAACGCAACTCATTAAAACTCTTCTTAAAATACCACAAGTTTAGTAAGTGGTTCTAACTTAACTAGACATTACCCTCAACTGTCAACACTTACTCTGTCTTTCGAGCATCACTTTGGCCCTCCATGTCTACCCCATTCACATCAATAAATCCGCTAGGTGGATCAAACACAACATCCAACGGTTCTTTATGCGAAATACTCAAGCGGGAACGGACTTGTTTGAACATTATGACGTTCCAGCCGGTTTCTTTGTAAAGCTTGGATCATTGACGGCGATAAAAGCAAACAGTCTTTTTGTTGATGTGTCCGTAAACAGAGCTAATTGTCAATCACTTTCTAATATCAGTGAAATGATACTCTAGTGATTTGGAAGCTATCACAAGTTTCGAAGACTTTTTATGAAGTTTTCAAGCATGAAGTATAAAAGTCATCCGTTTGTACTCCTGTACTGCAGGAAAACACTCAAACGTGCCTTAAAACAGTAAATATCACGACAAAGTCATTGAACCAATGGAATTCCTTTGTTATAGGAATAAAAGAAATTTCGCAATTTACACCTTCAATTACCATATCACAAAAATTATTGTAAGCAAATACTTCAAGACCGGAAAAAGCTTACTGTTTAAAGGTTGTGGATCGCAAGCGCTATAGTCAAGAACTTCACGTGTGATAAAATATAACCGTCACTTTTGCTTTTCCAGAGTGTTACGGCAATGCAAGTCGTGTTTATTTTTGTCTCAAATGAGATTATATAGAGAATGACATAAGAGGTTTCCAGAGAGACCAACCGCTGAAACAAAGATTCGCAGAAACGTGCTCTTGATGTTCCTTTTCACTGGTTTACTTATTAAAGTGAAACAACTTTTGACAGCTTTTGACATCTTTCAGTTGGGTTCCAAACTTCTCCGCCAATCACAGGCTTCAAAATCGCACGTGCAACATTCATCTACAGGCGGTTTTTCGCCAAGTGTGTAAAAAGGAAAACATCACAACAAGATTTTCACCGTACGTTGATGTTAGTGACATGTCAAAACTAGGTAAAAAAAGAAGAAAACTTAACAGACTGTCTGCAATGTTTCTCCAAAAATGATTTACCACAGTTTTTGTTTGTAGAAAGCTCGTGACTCTGTCCTGACCAGAGGAAAAGCTCGAAGACGTTTACAGGTAGGCGTAGAAGGATTCTTTATTTTATAAGACAAAAGTATTGTGAACCATACTTGACCTGTAAAATGGAACTTCTGTGGTGAATTTTTTCAGTAAAAGCAGTGAAATCTGCTGGGGTTTAAACAGCTATAGTCAAACAGCTGAACACACCAAAAAAGCGTTTTTGGTGGCTGCGGGTTCAAGTTACAGCCTATAGCATGGTCAATAGTTACCAGTGAAGAGTTATTTTCTTTTTTTTATGCATTCAATAAGATAGATTAAGGCGCACCGATTCAGAATATCCTGGAGAACATGTCTAAATAGGCCATTTTTTGCCACACCTAAACAATCCTGTAAATTAGGAGCAAAGTAGGATTAAAAAACCACAACACTCTTTAGACCACTTGACCCGGGTGTTGTTTCTAGTGGTTGGATAATCAGATCACGTCCGTTAGATCCCCGGGGTCTCTTCTTCTTATAAATTCATTTCGTGTCACGTACAGTCATCGAAGCAAAATCAAAGTGGTTGAACTAGTTCGTTGGTTTTTCAGCGCTTTCAGTATTTAGAAGGGTCCTGTTTACACCAATACCCTTTCACAGCGAGTACAATTTTATATTTCGTTTTCATCATTTGAAACGCATTAAGCTATCAGGATCAAACACCTCTCGAGGACTGACAGATCAAACGACAATTCAAACTATGGTTTGATAGTTAAGTCTTGTAAAATGTTATCGACATCTACCGAGTGTGTTTTCATCAAATTCACAGCGGCTCAGAGTTGGCCAGAAAGTTGAGGAGAGTTGAGTCTTGTTTCGAGTGATAATGTATGATACCCACTTTTGTCTCTCAACTCTTTCCATAGTATACAGAGAAACTAAACACAAGAAGACTCTTGTCCAAACATTCGTCCATTCCTGTTTTACCGATTTATTTCGGCTTTTTAGATATATCTGCCGTGCAAATATAATACATCAGTAGTCCATTAAACCGAACCAAACCAAAGAAAACGAGAACACCAAAAATTAAACTTGACTGGAAAAAAGAGTAACTGGGTTAAGAGAGACGGAGATGACAGAGCTGGAACACTACTTTAGCAAGAGAAATGGACTCACCTCGATCTTATAAACAGACCCATGTTTGCTACGGACTCGCATGTGTGGCCAGTTCAACTTTTAAACAACACGTGACTCGTCTTCTCGTTTCAGTTCCTCCGGCAAAATCACCTGAGCCGGACAAACCTCGGACAAACCCACTAAGCAGATGCGAGGGTTGGCTCATTCTCCAGCCGTGAGTGTTTCGGTGCGCCCGCGATGGAGAGGATCCACCGCTGAGATCAGTAAGATCCGTGTAATTAAGAAATAAACTTAGGAGTAATCATAGATTAGGGAGTGTGTTCGATTAGTGACCACAGTGCGGTTGTTACCCCAAGGAAAGACATGAAACGCTGGTCAATGAATTGTGCAACATCTTGTTTTCAGGCACAAAAACCCTATTTTCTCGATAAAGCACACCCAGTGTAAATTTATTTCAACCTGGCGGATCCGGCGCTTTTTTGTCGATTTTTGACTCGTGAGGTTTACATTCAAGGCTTTAATCATGGGTGTTTTTCGTTATATTTAATTTTGATAGCTATATTAATATATTCAACTCGCGGGAACTCGAAGGAAAGAGAGGAGAAAGACGTGAGGCTCCTTTTTTTCTTGTCATTTGTCTTGTCCGGCTGACAATAATTTCTAGCTCTTTCCATCACTTCTACTCGGATTAATCAATAATACCACTCTTTGTCATGTGATCCTACAATAACGGTCCGCAAATGGCCAATCATTGCTTAATAGCTACGCTACAACCTGTTAAAACACCCTTAATTTTAGCTTTAAGTGACGTGTTGTGATAATCATGATAAGATGCAAATTTTTTCGAAAATTCAAGATGGCTTTTTTCACTAGTCTGACATCAGTCCTAGCTTTTGGACATCAATCGATTTCTTTTTTTTAAAGCATGGTACTGGCCATGCGGTTGAATGTTTAAATGTTTAGGCTGGCGTTGTCCAGCCACATTTATTCTTTTGCTTTTCGAGACACCAATCTTGACACTTTGTCTCCTTGCACCCCGAAACACGTGATGTGGCAACGCGTGTTTCGGGGCGCAAGTGAGTTCAAAGTACGGAACTTAGTAATATAGTGAACGGGTCATTTTGCAATTTATGTGCGTTGGCTGTTGGGCTGGCGTTACATATCTTCGCTACACAGTGCTGATGAGCCCCAAGAAGGGCGATACAGCTGTCCATTGTTGCGATCCTACTTTATCGGTTCTTGTCATGTTGGTGTCTCGAAACGTTTTCCACGTAGTATCAGCCTTGCAGTCTATTGTTTGTCTTTAATTTACTTCACTCCATATATTTCTCACGAAATGGGAGGACTGCTTATGTAAAACGGAAGTACAAATCGCTTTCAGGGGGGAACACCCATGTGAAATGGTTGGGGATATTTGTCGCAAGATTTAAATTAAACCTCAAAAGGAGGCGTGGCTCCAGCTTTAATTGAGCCACCCCCGAAAAGATACTAGTTTTAAACGGGCATGACAGCGTTTTTTGATTATTTCATCGAGTGAAGAATACCTTGACAGCTAAAAATAGTGGCGTTTCGTCTTGGACACTCTGAGTGAGACCAAAATCAGTGATTTACACTCCTGAGCGAGGCGACGAACATCCCCGAAATTTTTTAAATGCAAGTCTTCCCCTGGAATCGCTTTGAAAATCTTCAAAATTTATCCTTTGACAATCGACCGATTTTGATGTATTAAAATTCAGCCATAGACCTCAATATGGACTATAATAGACCTCAGCACGAGGCTCTGGGGAATAAACTCTACAAACGCTGTAGTTATTCCCCAGAGCCTCGTACTGGGGTCTATTATGTTAGGCTCATTTTGATATATCGAAATTGGTCTATTGAATTGAATGATTTACTTATTTGTTGTTGTAGATTGTTCGGGCATTTTCACCGCTTACTCTGTAAAGTAAATACGAACCAAAAAGACTCGGCAACCTTTTGTTTCCAAGCGTAGCATGGACACGTTTGAATTGTAGATTTCAGAAGTAAGTGTACACAAACTGTACCTTATTTGATCAGCTTCGAGTTTTTGCCAGTTTTCGTTGTCTAGTGCGGTTAAAAAGTACTTGAAGCAAGTTCGAAAATCACGCAGTTCATTCATTTCTTTATATGAAATAGTTCTCGACAATAAAATATAACAATCCTCATTTTCTTCTTGAGAAATAAGGGGCGCCTTAGCAATCTAGTGAAGCTCTAAAAAAATGCGATTTCAAATCAAGCAAAAGAGGGTCGGGTGGGAGGAGGGGTCGGTCACCGCTTTGACCACTTACCCATGGGCCAGTTCGATCGGTGTCTATTGTAAACCGGCCAACACGGCCATCTTGGTAAAATAGCAGGGAAATTTATGGTTGTTTTGTCGCTGCTGTTCTTCATCCTTTCTTAGTCAGTTCTTCTCTTGTCTTACGATGGCAACGAGAAGAACCGGGCAGTTAGTTCAGCGTAGTACTGCGACTGGTGGAATATCACCAGAAGACAATCCCGACATCGAAGGCAACGAAGGTTACGAAAGCGACGAGGAATCTGGTGATAGGAAAGAGACGAGACTCACTCTTATGGAAGAAGTGCTACTGCTGGGGCTGAAAGACAAAGAGGTAAGGATTTCTTGCTTGCATTTGACGTAGATCTATGTAGTTATCTGTTTAATGGACGTTTTCCCTTCTCTAATTAGGGTTACACGTCGTTTTGGAATGATTGCATCTCATCGGGGCTGCGCGGGTGTATGATAATCGAACTGGGCCTGAGAGGGCGAATCGAACTGGAGAAAACCGGAATGCGACGAAAGAGCTTGCTGAACAGGCGAGTTCTGTACAAGAATGATAACTTGACAGGCGATGTATTACTGGATGAAGCCTTGAAGCACATCAAAGAGACTGAACCACCAGATACAGCGCAGAACTGGATTGAACTGTTGAGTGGTAAGTGAGTACTTCACGTCGAACGTAACACGGTGACAAATTATTAATGCCATCTGTGACCACTTTTATTTGCTGGTCATGACTTAAATCTAGCTCTGCGAAGTGCATTTGCTCTTGCCTTATTCTATTCTACGTTTCAAAAACCGCTTTTAAAGTCCAAAGCTACCAAGGTTACTTTTCTAGCGATAAATTTGCAATGATCAAGGGCAGATGTAACGTGTCGTATGGAAAATCAAATTCCTTCATTCGTGTTTACATCAAGCCGAAAGTCGTTCACAGAAAAGTATATATAACGAGGTTTTAGTGGTTAAATATTCCGTTTTAGCGCCTGATTTAAGGTGTTTTGCGCGGATGATCAGAATTTTTTTAGGCCTTATGGAAATGAGTTCGGTAGGCCTTGGAGACCATCGGGACCAGAAACGTGTCACTTCTTAGCGTACTGTTTTCGACGATACATATTCAGCTGGAATAAATTGTTTGAGTTCTTATTCAGCAAAAACTTGAACTTCGGAAGTGTGATGTCTGTGTTTTGCAGCTGATGTTCTTAAGTTGAGATTGATAAACTAAAATGAATCCATTTAACATTTTGTCTTCAACACGACGAATAATATAAACAACATGGGCCATTAATTATTGTTACTGTGTTGGCTGAAGTTATACAATTCTGGGCCAATCGTGTTTTGTGGTACAAACAAAGTATTGGAAGAATAAAAATCAAAATCATTTTAGGGAAAAGCAACTGGATTCCACTAAGAAAAAACGGTATTTTGTTTCAAGAAGTTATCGTTAATCAGGCTGGCATAGCTAGAACCAGAGTTCTTTATTTTTATTCCTTCCCACCTCCCCCCTAGCCTAGCCTGGCACAGGCCAGCAATTTCTTTTTCCCAGTATGCCTGTGCCATTGACAAAAATAATCTTCTCAAGAACTTCTTAACATTATTTTACTGTAAACATGTTGAGATTCTTAAACGAGCTGAGTAGAATTTTATATTTCTTTATTTGTGCTATCGAGGAGAATCTCCACTGCACATTTGGCCTATGACATTTCTGTCCCTTCAAATTCTGCAAGGGAAAAAGCCCTAGCTAACCACCAAGGGGAAAGGCTTTTAGCCAGATGGCCGTCCAGGCTTCCTGTGGATGGCCACTTCTTAAAGAAAATTGTTTTATTTTTCATATGTTGCCTTGAAAATAATATTATTTGTTTGAGCAGGTCCTATAGCACATGTTGGATGCCTGCTTTTTAAATCCTGGCTAAAAGTCTGCAAGGGGGTGACTGGTTGTTAGGACCTGTGTTTGCTACTACTATGTGTCAGACCTGTACATTGCACTCTGTACTACCTGAGATTGTCTCACTATTTTTTCCCACTCCAGGTGGTCTCTAGTGATACTATACTTCCATCTTCTGCTTCTTATTGGAAAGAGGGCTCAGCTAAATCATTTAATTACAGTGCCCATTGTATGTCTGAACTAGCTTGTTCCTCCTTAAGCACACTCTTAAACTGATGTTTTTTTGTAGGTGAGACCTGGAACCCCCTGAAGTTAAGGTATCAGCTTAGAAATGTCCGTGAACGTCTTGCCAAGAATCTAGTGGAAAAGGGTGTTCTTACAACCGAGAAACAGAATTTCCTCTTATTCGACATGACAACGCATCCTCTTGTTGATAGCGTGTCCAAACAGAGAGTAGTGCGCAAAGTTCAAGATGCTGTTTTATCGAAATGGGTAAATGATCCTAACAGAATGGACAAGAGGACATTGTCTCTCATCTATCTTGCACACTCTTCTGATGTGTTAGAGAACGCATTTGCTCCACTCTCTGACGATGATTATGAACTAGCCATGAAAAGGGTGCGAGATCTCCTAGATCTGGAACCTGAAGAGCAAGCACAGAAACCAAATGCCAACGAGGTCATGTGGTGTGTCATCTCGGCATTCATTAAATAAAGGGCCAGTGTTACATTAGGTAGGAATTAGCCAGTTAATTATCACTATACACAGGCAATGACGTCAATGACATATCAAGTATGTGTAAATGCACAACCTGTTTGAACTTGCGGTTAGGATAAGCACTCACTGTTACAAAATGATATTGGTTAAAGCTAGGTACATGTAGTATCACTTTTGTATAATTATTAGAAGCCGAGAATATATAACCTTCTCTTAGCGTATTGTATTGAAGACCCCAGACGCACAAAGAAATTAAGTTTTCATATGAAAACAGAGATTTTTTTTTCTGAAAATTGACTTAAGAGGAAGATTATTCCAGCTGTGGGATTTTTTTGTGAAATCATGGCAACACTGACGGTGATGATGAGAGGCTGTCATTTGAATAAAGTCTGATGTCAAGGTTTGGTTATTCTTCCATGGTCTTTTTTTAAATCTTCATTTCTTGCTATAAGAGGACATTAAATCTCTGCTTTCAAAAATGCGCTGTTTGGAAAACAATTTGAGTGAACACAATTATTGTTTTTCTTAGGTTTTTGCCACTTTCATGACTGGACAGAGTGCCAAAAACTTGTGAGATCTCTGTTTTATGTGAAAGCATCATATGGTATTGGCTGGGCTAGGCTTACCTTTTGGCAGGTTCTTTTAGGATCACTTATCCATCCTGTCTTTGCAATCTGCCATACAGGGCTCAATGTATTGTTACGTGTTTTTTCACTCACAATTAGATCTTACATCAACTTAATAGGAATGGCAATTTAATTGCAACATTTTGTTTAACCCAGGCAAATGTTTCCTACTATAGCACAGATCAAATTAGCCACAGGAACTTGTGCACATTTGCTGCACTGATAGTCGTACTAGTCTAATCAATACAGCGATAGACAGATCTAATGTTGAATCAATGGCCACTGGGCGAGTTACTTTGTCAGTTTACCATCCTGTTGTCATACTACACTCATCAATATAGGACATACAGTTGGTACATATTTTTTGCACAATCCACTGTCTTCTTAGCACAAAAAGCCTATTAGGGCAATATATATTTTTCTAGCTTTGGTTAGTGGTTGTTTGTCTCACAGTGTTGATGAGCGATTTACTTATTGTTTACAAATGGTGTTAGGATGTGAGTTACTGGTACCCTCATTCCTTCAATTTTAAGTCCAAAAGTGAAAGCCCTGAAAGCCTTGACAGCCTGTCAAATGGTGCTTGAATGTCCTTGAAACTCCTATCGGTCTCACTCAAACTGTTAAAGATCTCATTTGTAATATATCTCTGGTATTTCTGGTGAAAAGTGTAATAATAAGAATGACTCAAAAATTTTGTGTAGAAGTACAGATTTTTAAAGTAATGTGGCTTGTGAAAACTAAATGTAGGTTCTTTATTTTTTGGTCTGACAAAAAGGAATATCATGGCCTGAGTTGTTGACATGCGAGGATTGTTAAAAATAAGAATAACTGTAATATGTACCGGTTTCCAGTAGCTAGCAAGAAAGTGGGTGGTCAAGGAGACCAACAGGAATGCTGGATGATTATTTGAGTTAGAGGTTAAAGTTAGTTATGCGGTCATGTTTATTTAAGTGCAATTCAGAATTGTATAAACCTCAAAAGTAAATGTTCTATGGATTGGTTTAATGGTACTTAAGAAGTTAAAGGGGCACTGAAGAGAATGTTTGTTGTCATAAATGTAAAGAACATTCTCTCTAAACCTGAAAAGCTTATTACAGACAGAGTATGGGGACGATATCTGCAATTATCCGGGTTTAGAGATTGATGTAATTTCTCATACTTTGCTCATTCTAAGTGGAAGGAGCAGATGCAAAATAAGAAAGGTGGTTCTCTTAAAATACAAGCTTTTAAAATCGTAATTTCAGGCAATTTACTTTTGTGACCTTGTGACTTGATATACACTTGTAATTGCAATAACTGACGACCTGGAAGCTAAGATAGGAGTAGAAACATAGATTTTATCATTTTTTCCACTGTTAATGAAAATACCTGTGCTGTATTTCCTCAATTAAGTACTCGCATAGAATCATGCAATTTCGAATATAAACACATTACTCTTTTTAGAAAAGATGTCAAAATGATTGTATAAAGAGAAAAGAGAATGACTCCCAATTTTCTTGCCAAAAATAGTTGCTGTTTTAAAGATAAAGCTGACTCAATAAAGCTGATTGATAACAGAACTTGGCATTTGGAAATAAGCATCCAAAGTGGGGCTTAATCAAGGAAATACATCATGCTCCATAAATTGTAATTTTACTTGTTTTTGATCTGTGATCAGAAACAATTCTGCAAGTTAGCTGTTGTCAGTAGTTGCAAATAGCATTCCATTGTGTCAGAATTGAAGCCAGTTTTGTACAGTAACTGTCAGCAGTAATACTGTTAAGGTAAGGGTATTTTACAGTGGTAATGTAGACTCAATAAAAGATTTCATGTTGTATATTCATTCAAAAAGCACAAAATTCAACAATACTAAAAATGCAGGTACATGGTAATACACAAAGCTGAGAGATCAGGCTCTTTTGGTAGAATAACGTGCGCATTACGAGGTTCAAAACAAGGTTCAGACCTCCACAGAGGGTTACTGGAAATTCTGACTGGGAGGGGTGGGGATGGAGTGTTAAGGCATTGAACCCACAGTGGATACTTTCTGGAGCAGCACATTCTTGCCAAGTTTTGTCAAGATTCTTACACAGTCCTCAACACTGTTCAGTCGCCTTTTTGAATTTAACTTCTTTTGTGGATTGTGTTATTTCTGGGCGAAAAAGCAAGCTAAATTTTTTCATAACATCCGACGATTTTTTTCAAATAAACACCCACCGCTCACAGGGAAATGACTGGCACTATAGAGTACAAAATTTCGTCCAAGTTTTAAGAACCTTTATGACACAGTGTCTCTATGATGCCTGCCTCTTAAAAATATTTATATTTCCAAGGGTGTATCTTCGATCTTGGCCCAGCCCACCTTGGTGGGGAAGAAGTAGGGGGAGGTAGAAGCTAGCATCCTCAGGATTCGTCACGTAATGAACCGTTCGTCATAGACCAGTTTAGGAATCGTAAAAAAAAAACCGTTTTTGCGATCGTACAACACCTGTTGCGTTTTGGAATCGACAAAAAACAGTTTCAGGGCCGTAGTTTGGGATTGTAAAAACCGGTTTTGGGATCGACAAAAACCGGTTTTTGGGATTGGCAAAAAGCGGTTTTCGGATCGCCATAATCCGGTTTTCAGTGCTAAAGTTGGCTCATTTTCATCTTAATTTCTGCATAATTAATGAGGCGAACTTCGTCTTCTATTTTTGCGAATTTCTCGAAAACTGTAAATTTTTAGAAAGTGACAAGGGTGCATTTGAAGATAGTTCCTTAAAAGTGCTCCTCAAGCAAAGTATAATTTTGGATTTTTTCGAACCTGGGGGCCCATTTCTCGAAGGTCCTGAAAAGGTTTTGCACCCGGAAAGTCAGCAAAATCTCAAACCTTATGATTACAGAGCTGTTTTATTCAAGTATTCTTAATATGAAGAGAGGTTCTCTTCAAACAAAACGTTTCAGGAGTATACACTTCTCTGGTTTTAGATACAGATTAATTAAAATGGCTTCGCGGGCCTGGAAAGTTTCCGGGGCTTTCGAGAAACGGGCCCCTGGGCAGCGATTCTCGATATTTCCAGGCAGTGACTCTTAAAAGAGCTCTCATAAATATAAGCCAAACAATAACAAAAAGAATATCCTACAAAAAAATTAAATAATTTTATTTACAACTTATCTTTGACGCGATGCAAAATGTTTGAGTAGTTTGAATGCTTGTATCCAGTACAAATCATATACTGTTTATGTTCTAAGACATGTCATTGTTGCTGTTAATCATCAATAGTTTTTGCTTTCATTCACAAAATGTTTTAAAATTGTTCTTTAGATGTTCTAGAATGCTATAGTACCATTCTATAGTAAATAATTAGACGGACCTGCGTATGAAAAGCCGACATAAGGATTGTGTTTCTTAGCACCTCTAAAATTTGATTATCCAATAATAAAGCGATTTTGTCTGTCTATCATAGCAGAGGCTTGGGCCTGCCAAGATTGTTCAGATATATAAGTGTACCAATTCCCGACATCATATAACTATCTTATATACAAATTTCGAGATTTCAACTAACGTGTTGCAAGAGTTTAGTTTTATCATTTACAAAGTTGCTAGCATGCACAAATTTACAAAACAATATAGTTACAAATGAAAACCGATGTGAATACGTCTGTCACTAAGTCATTCAACCCTCCTAAATTGTTCTCATTTGAGGGTTTTCTATTGGCTGTCGTATCCTTTGTTGACTTCTGTGATTGGTTGAAAAGACCCATGTTACCATGTCTAGCCAATAAAAAAAAAAAACAAAAAAACATGTCGTCTTCTCAGCCAATCAGGTGCCAAACCAAAACTGACGGTCACTTGGGCTCATGACTTTTCCCGCGCTTTGCACCGGTTGCGTGTTTTCTCGCGCTTTACATTGCGAAGTCTGATTGACTCACTGCTGTATTGCGGTGTTGTGATTGGTCAGTTGTGATGATTATGGTTACTGCTTCAAGTGTAACGTTACTTCCGCCTTATCTTCATCGCCACTGGTCCATAAGGCAAACTTCTAATGAGTTCAAGAACATCAACATTCGTCATGTAGGTCACCCTCTGTCCATTCACTTCAAGAATCTCGTCACCAGCTCTCAAAACACCACTCCTCCCGGCCACGCTGTCTTTGAACACATACCTTACATGTATTGGCGCATCGCCGTACAACGAGTCCTGGCCCCCACCGAGAGAGAACCCCAATCCAGATGCCCCCTTTTCAAGGGTAATCTCAATCACCGCGGGCCCTTGGGGTACTTTCTGAAGTTTCTCTTTTATACTCATGGTCCCGCCATTAGAGAAAAGTCTCTTCTTTAGACGTTCGAAAGTGGAGTGCTCTCCGTTTTGTTTAACGAGGTCTAGTGGAATTTTTTCAAGTATTGGCGGTGTGCTACTGTTTGTATTTGCTAGGTTTTTCTTCTTGGTCAGTTCCTCCTTTGTTGGCCAAGCCTCAGAGCTAGAAGTGATTTCTTTATTGGCGTTTTTGTTTCGAAGAAGCGTCATGGGTTTGGCGAACTGCTTAGGTCCCAGGGCCCGACTTACGACAAGCGTCACCCGTTCAGGCGTGTCTTTAAGGAGTGTCAAGGCTTCTGCATTCGTTAGTCCTTTAAAAGACTTGCCGTTCACAGACAACAAGATGTCACCTTTCTTGATAAGTCCGTTGTGAGCAGTCACGCTGCTGGAGAGGATCTGGCGTACCTTGCAACAGAAAGATTAATAACGGTTACCTTTTCTATCTTAACAAAAACAGTTGGCCTAATTAATTCAAACTCGGTTATCTTGAACTCCCCGTAATTTTGAACTCAAAATCATTTCCCTCGGACATACCCTTCAGTCATTTACTATCGGCTATTTCGAACTCCTGCTATTTCGAACTATTTTTTGGTTTCTTCTGCGAGTTCGAAGTAGTGAGGTTCGACTGTAATGACAACAGGCGTATCTGATAGGTCATGGATAGTTTCTCCTCTGCATTGGTAGATTTATATATTCATCAGCCTACAGAGCAAAGAATGTTTAATGACGGTAACATTGAAAGACAAAAGTGGCGTTTGGAAATATCATTATAATCAGAGGGAGTTGAGAGGGTAGACGAAAGAGAGCAATAAGGGTTGACGAAGAGAAAGAAGGGAGTTATGGAAGGGAGGGCGGGTGAAGGGTAAAGCAAGAGAGAGTAGAAAGTGGGGAGGAGGACAGAAGAAGGGAAGGAGAGCAGGAAGCAAGTGGAAGTACGGCCAGAGAAAGAAAAAGACAAGAGAAATGAGGTTACGGAAAGTGAAAACTTGGACTACAGGCACGGAGAGATTGACAGTAGGACGCGAAGTGAAGGGAAATGTACGGGAGGGAAGGTGTGTGGCTGGACAAGATTAAAATGTTGACTCACCATTATGTCATCATAAGGCGTGTCCACTCCTCCACTAACGCTCATCCCTAGCCCAGCTCGGCCACTTTTCAGGAGTTCCACAGTAAAGACCTTGCAGTCATCACTGCTGACCGCCCAACTGACGCTTTTATTAACAGGTCGTACTTCTTCCTCCTCCTGCTCGGTGCTTTCATCGTCTTCACCCGGAATGCCGTCAATAATGGTCACAGGCACGTCATCTTGACGCAAGTTCAGTGTTGGGCTCTCTGGCTGAAGGTACGCTGGGAGATACTCATCAGGTTCATCAAAGGAACCACAAGGTGATCCTGGAGAATGGTCACCACTGTGATATGGGGTCCCAAATGAGGAGAGGCTCACGCATGACTTAGGACGTTGGCCCCTATCAGTCGGTGGACTCAGAGATAATTCTGACGAGGTCTTTGAAATGGTGCTTGACTCACGTGCGCTGGAGACTATTGGTTCTTCAAGGTCGGTGACGCGTCTTCCCTCTGCCACTAGCTCAGCACCATCGCTATCGCTGTTTTTCTTTCTCGCCACAGTGAGTTTGACCAGGGGTGGAGTATTCTTGAGGATGTTCAACGCCTCACCATGTGTCACGCCTACCAAACAATTATCGTTGACTTGTAACAGTTGGTCCCCTGTTCTCAGTCGGTTACAGTTGGCAGCTGGAGAGTTAGGCTGGATATCTTTGATGTAAAGCATACCTAGATGAGTGTCTAGGCCTCCAACAACCATTAAGCCAATAGACTGCTGTTCTTTAAGAAGCTACACAGGAAGGAAACAGTTACTATGGTTATTTACTAACTTATTCCATGAACTGATAAATAGGTTTTGGTTGCCTTTACGTAAGGTTTAGTGGTAGCAATTTGCAATAAAGATGGGTCACAGTAAATCCCAAAAATGTTCAACATATCATCCAAACGCTTTTTTAAAAACCATAATCAGTGGCGGATCCAGACCTTGAGCTAAGGGGTGGGGGTTGTTTTGCTTGCCCTGCAGGCTTTTCTTCCTTCTGTGATTTTTTCTTTTATTACCCAAAACAAGGAGAGGCTCGGCTCCCCCTCCCCTAGATCCGCCACTGATAATATACAAAACGAAGTGCCAAAATACTTTGATCCAGAAAGATTCTATTTGAGAAGGATACATCAAGCACAAGCATTTACTATGACATCAAACTTTTGAATGAGATTTCCGTGTACCACCAGACTTCAGTGTACCACCAGACATGACTTTCACTTTTGCATTGTAGACGCTTGTATAGGTGATCAGTTGTCAACACACTAATGTCCTACTCCACTGAAGAGGGGAGTTTACAAAGTCACTATCCCTAGCCTTATTGATAGTAACATCAGAACCACATGGTTGTAATCCTTCGAACCACCTTGTACAGCATAATGAACAGCAGTACGTGAACATACTGCTCAATAGCTTTCATTTGAGCGGTCACACACTAGAGTTTCTTCCACGGAGTTGTAACACCTTGTACCGCAAAATAAACAGCATCACACGAACACACTGCTAAATATCGTTCACTAAATTGGTCACACACTCGATTAGCGCACGAGGTTTGATTTAAAGGAGTTACGTCACGGTTTGCGCATCTTGAAAAGTTTAACCTACATTTTTCAAGTTCGTCGTTTGTAATCCCCGTTTATCTTCTCCATCCTTAACCATCCATATACCTTTACGGTTTATTATTGTCTCTTAGGTTTTTTCTATCTTAGTAAATTATTATTTTCAGGTTTCCTTCAATTTAAAGGTAATTTCTTACGTAGCCAAAATAACCCAAAATGCAGCGACTGTGCTCCTTTAAGAATTGTTATCCTGGATTTGTTGGACTCACCTGCACTTCTATGATCCCTTCATCCACATCTGGCTCCTGATTCCGACTGTTGATCAGCTGCTGTAGGTTTCCAGTGTGCCAGTAATCTGTCTCTCCCGCTCCTCCTTCGGACGCGGCAACAGCTGCTAACTCTGGGAACAGCTGAGGTAATGAGGACGACCGTCTACGCATTGGACGAGGAGGACGCATAATGCCAGAAGGGATACGTTTCTTTTGGTTATCTGCAGCAACAGGAGGACGTTGAATGTGAACGTCTCCAGCCGAGAAACTAGCACTCCTAACAAACCTATTACCAGCTACAAGCAGGCCAGGGTCACCTTGAGTTGAACTACAAGTATCATCCCATTCAGACGACACTTCTGAGCTGTCGAAGTCATCGCTGTGAGAAGCATTTACAGGATCAACTGCGTTTTGTACCATCAATGGCTCTGCCACTTGTGAAACTTGTGAGTAGTTACTGTCTTCAATTAAGTCGATCAGTACACGAGCTAACTCAGGTGTCCGTTCTAATAACTCCGGCGTGTCAGCGTCTTCATCACTGTCACATTCATGAGCATTTTGTCTTGAAAGGGGAAGCTTGTGGCTGTTATCGTTTGACTTCAGGTTAAAACCTGTGGGAATTAGGGGCAAAGGTTTGGTTTTTCTCCACTCATCATTCTCTAGTGCTGGCATTGCGTCATTTTCAACGTAACTATATTCTGTAACATTATGTTTCACTGAAGCTTCTTCCTCTCGTCTTTGCATCGCACCAGCAGTGGGAATTGGGGGCAAAGGCTTTGCATTTGGTAGATCAGCCGTGCTGGGAAGGTCTCCTGGTTCGGAATCAGCGTTCTTGCTGTGTACCCGCATATCTATTGGTGGAGGAGCAGGCTTAAATCTTGGAGGACCAGGCGAGCTTGGAGGATCCAGCCCTTGGTTACTTTTTATGTCATTTTGTACCGGAGTGGAATTCAAAGTTATGGGTGGCGGTAGAGGTTTAAATGGAGGAGGCCCAGGTGAGTTTGGACTACCTGTCGTCTCGTCAGAATCATCGGTAATGGAACTTGTTCGTAATGTAAGTGGTGGTGGTAAAGGTTTGAAAGTTGGTGGACCTGGCGAGGGTAAACCATCATCATCCTCGTCGAAAACCACCTCCTCGTCGCTTTCATTACCAAATTGAAGGTTCTCTTTGCTACTTGATGCTGTTTCCAGTCTACCTTCGTCAGACGAACCTTTGTCAAATTTGTTTTTTAGTTCGTCCACAGTTTTCTGCTGTTGCGTATTTGGTGTACTACCTAATTGAAGGAATGCCGGCTTCTTTGGCACAGGTGGTTTTGAGGGAAATGTTTTTGGCATCCTCTCTTCATCAGCACACTGCTCGTTCTCGTCGACATTTCTTGTGAGGGCTACTGGATCAAGATGTTGTTCACGTGATGGTGGTAGCGGTGGAAGTGGCCTGTTTGTCAGTGATGTATCCGCTTCCAAATGGGCAGCAGGTCTCTCTACATCATCACGATCCAATGATAAATTTTTACTGAGGTCGCCATTATCTGATAGTCCTTCCACGTCGTGATTTAAATAGACATTCTGACCTCCAGGTTCTTCGTAGTATGATTCTACTTGTACTGTTGAAATGACACGTTCTGTATTTGGTTCATCATTCAGCACGTTCCTCTCTACTACATGTAAGAGCTCCTCGTCATATGTTGCTGGTAACGCACATTTATTGTTGTTTCCTTCCACATAACGCCCTTCGTCGAATGGAGGATTGCTCATCTCTGAAGTAGACGGCACTGTTGGCAAAAGCACTGGACGTTTTGCAGTGTCTTGAACGGAGAGGTCTTTTTCTATTTTGTCAATAACTGGGCCTTTCTTACTTTCATTCTTGTGTTTACTCAAAGGAGCCTTTTGTGTTGACTGTGGGGGAGGAGGTGGACTGGATCGCCTTGACTTAGAGAACAATCCTCTCGGTGGTGAAACCGATCGACTTCTGTTCTCTCGATCCTTTGATTTGTCTCGACTCTTGCTTCTACTACGGAAACCGAACAGTTTCTTAGTCCAAGAACGCGATCGCTCGCGTCCATCGGGATTGATCTCAAACGATGTGTCAGGTGACGCAAGATGGTTAGGATCTGCTCTTTTGTCCTTATGTTTATGACCTTTAGAGAACAGCTTTTTGGAAGTCTTCTCCTTAACTGGCGACGATTTGTTTTGTTGTTCTTTCTGATGCTTGTGGGTTGGTTGATGATGTTGAGGAGCTGCCTTGGACTTGATGTCAGGTCGGGAGGGAAGTACTTCTATGCCTAAACCTCCTGGGAGTGATTTTCGAGGAATGGTGCTGGCTTTGTTGGTGTTGACGCTAGGTCTTGTAGGGACAGGGGGGGCTGGCCTTCTATGCTTGACCAAATTCCCCGTCACGTCATGTCCTTCACTTAGCTGCTTCAACAGCTTACCAGACAGCTCCGGATGTGCAAGTTCACTTGTTGTGGCCTCTTGAAAATCATTAACAGCCAAATCAGTTCCAAAATTCTCATTTTTGTCTGTCATGTTGAAGGAAGAACTGGGCTTAATAGCTTCCAACTCAGTTGGTTCCCCTTTGTCTATGTCAGGCAATCCTTGCAGCGATGACGTGACACTGTTTGTATCTAGGACACCTTCCCTTGCCATAATGAGATCTCTCTGTTCAAATGTTTCTTCAGATTTAGAAGCCACTGGTCCTTCCTGAACTTCTGTGGACTGCTCGTCCACTGATGACACATCTTTGGAAAACGATGGACGTTTGGCTGACGACGAGCTCCCAGCATCGCTACTTTGCTCATTCCCTGATCTTGAAGAATCTTCCAAAGTCAATATCTGATCCAATAGAGTCAGCTCAGCTTCCACTGCTCCAGCCTCCGACCACAGCTCCATTTCTGGAGGAAGAGGGGGTGGTGACATGGCATCAGACGAATCTGTCACGGTAACCTCATCTTCCAGTGGGCTAAGATGCGTTAATGAGCTGTCTATAGTGAGATCTGTCTCAGGCACACTGGGAACATCGCTAGGCGAGCTTGAGGACTTCGGTAAAGGTGCCCTTTCGTCCATGTGAATGACATTTCTACGAAAAGACTTCTTCTTCTTTGGAGAGTGCTGGGGTGAATGCCAGGATTCTACGCCAGTTGGTGTTGAGGCTCCTTGATCGTCAGAGGCCAAATGAGATAGACGGGGTTTCGAATGCATAACGTTCATGGGCTGCAATCCATCAGCCATGCTCTCCAAGCTTTCCACAGTGAGAGGTGACATTCTTGGTGGGGGAGGAGCAGGTGGCAGGCTTTCCATGTCATCTTCAGGTGGCTGATTAACATCACTAGAAATGTTCGCATCACCAAATCCCATTGGACTTGACTGAGGTAATGACTCCTGGTGAGGATCAGCTAGCAAAGATGTCTCAGATTGTTCCGATGCTTTCCTGCCCTTTTTCGACCTGATTCGTAAAGGCAATATCCTTTTCTTGGAATTCTTCCGCTCCTGTTTGACTGGCTGTGAGAGAGGGCTGGTGATACGAGGTACTTTCTCATTTCCGTGCGGTGAAGACACTACTGCATCAGAAGACACAGACCACGTGGATGACCTGGAGAGTGGTGGCGGTGGTGCGGGCGGTAGGCTGGACATGTCGTCATCTGGAACATCTGGTGATTCCGTTGCTGCATCATTGAATGGAATAGCCACCCCTGATGTCGAATTATTTCCATAAGGTGAAGACGATCCCGAAACTGCACTTAAATTTGAATACTTCGATGCATGATTGGGCGATTCTCGATCAAACCAAGACGACGAAATTGGTGATGATGAATTCGAGGACACTGTGTCCAGACTGAAGAACTGTTTGTTTAGTCTAGGAGGTTTAGGAGGTGGAGGACCTTGTGGCAAACTTTGGAGACTTTCAAGTTCATCATCAAACAAACTCGGTGGTTTGATTGGAGCATTATCTACCCCATTCCATTGCACAGACTCCATTGAAGTCGCATCATCAACACTCGAACTCTTCTTGAACGTTCGTGGTAATGCAGATGGTATACTTTCAGTGTCATCTCCAAACAAACTAGGGGGTTTAATGGATATCTGTGGTTGACTGTCTTCAGATAGAGTTCTAGCATCGTCCACTGAACTGTACGATTCATCTGTCTTGTTTAATGATTCTTTTCTCTTTTGAACAGAGGAGTGAAAGTTTGGCTGCGAATCTAGCTGCACAGCATCGGCAGTCTGTGTTAAACCGTCCATTTCAGAATCATGAAACGATGGTGATGAATTCATGTTGTGGTCATCAAAAAAATCCTCAAAATTTGTTGGTGGGTTTAACGAAACGTCCTCTACAGTGTCCTGCACCAGAGGCTCATCTACAGTGACGGAAGAACTTCCCATCTGCAAATCATTTGTTGGTACTGCCGGAGGAGGAATGGGTGGTGGTAGATCATCGAAATCTGTGTCTTCCAGTCCACTGTCCTCTATAACAGTATCACAATCTTTTGTTCTGATGAAACCGTCTGGACTTTCGTCAGGTGGAATTATAGGTTTAAATGTCCGTTCAGCGTCTTGTTCTTGATTTGCCTCAATCCCGTTTGCAACTGTGGAAATGTCTGAGTTCCCTGCAGAGATTAGCTCACTCGGCATGTCCACACGAGGCTTGTGGATTGCACTGTTTGACAGCACATCTGGCAGAGTGTTCTCCTCAGCTTTACTCTTTGAATGATTCTCCTCTTCTGATTGACCATGTTCCTTTAAAGCGGACGGAGAGACAGCTTCCTCATCAGCTTCATCTTGTATTGCCTGTTTGGGTGCAGCCTGTGCTACGACTGTCACATCCCCTCTGGGGCAGTTTTTGATCATGGCTTGCACATCTTCAAGCGCCATTCCTTCTAGTGACGCATCATTAATGGACACAAGAACATCTCCAACTCTGCAATTGGACAATGACTTATGATACGAGGAAAGTAATTTTTACTATAACACGAACCGGCCATTTCCGAGTTACCCTTTGCCTCTGTGTAAAAACAAGTTTTCGTGCAAAACTATTCATATAACTACAGGCTCATTTTCATGCAAATCAAACTCCTGATTTTCATATAAAAGGTTTTGCACGAAAACGCATTTTGAAACACTGGCACAAGGTCACTGGTCGACAAAGCACGATGCCATCAACTACATATACTTGCCTACAAACCTTTCGACAATACCATCAACCTCCGAGATCATAATAGAAAACACAGGCAATGCTAATCTCTTAAAAAGCGACAATTGAGAAAAAACATGTTTGAGTACGACCGGAAAAATCCGATCTTTGGCTCCACTTCATTCAATAGCTGCAAGCAAAGAACAGATTTGATCCATGGACAATAGCTACCGTCCTACAAATATATCATCAGTTTATAAAAACAGCTAGTTCGCTCTGCTATATGTACTCGTAGGTTTGCATCACTCATACCTGATATTTCCATCTTTTCCCACCAAACCAAATGAAGACACTTCTGCCACTATGACCTTCCCCTCCCCTGATAGGTCCACTTTGATGCCAAGGCTTCTGAACTTTTTCTGGTAAGTGATAACAAAGGGAACATTCTCCACTCGTCTTCCAGCTACTGGTTTTACATCATCGCTCGCTTCACGTTCACTGCAGCCTTCAGAATGGAGAGGTGAAACTGGTGGTGTCAAGCTTCTTAATTCCTCAGTAACGTCAGGGTGTTTCACTATGGTTTGAAGACCTTTATCGTTGTCGGTCAGTCCATGTATTGTTCTTTTGTTCCTAGCTCCACTGGAGAGCAAATCATTACCACTTCCCACGGCAGGAGGTTGAATATCCGTGCTACTCTCAACAGGAACTACAGAACGTTTCACAGTCAGTTTGTCTAAACCATTTTTCTTTGAGATCTTGGCCTGTGACCATTCTGGTGATGAGAGCTTTGGTTTTGAGTCTCCTGGCGCTAAATGAGTCTCCGTAACACTACCCTGTTCAAACGTCAACACATCATCGCTTTCGTGTGAATTCAAATCGTTGCAAGCATCCAGCAAGGATTCGAAATCCCATCCTACAATTGTGTCATTACGAGGCGAACTCGACGGGGTGAGCATAGCACCAGATTCCTGTGAAGTCTCCTGTTGATGAATAGATCCTTGACTACCTGTTTCTTGATCATCTTCACTAGTAAACAGGTCTTGCTCCATAAGTTCTTTCATTCTTGGACTAAGATCAGGAGGTGGAGAAACAATGGGGATTGACGATAAAGGGAGATCATGGGATGATGTTAAGTCTGATGTTATGGGAGGTGGTGGAGGAGAAAATGATGGTGGCGGAATAGAGACATCGTCATCTAAAAGATCGTTCACTCCCAACACTGGCGAGGGTGGAGGTGAACAAGGTATCTCTGGAACTTGTTCTTGAGCAGTTTCTTCTTTCTGTATTAACGGAGATTCATGTGATGTGTCTAGTAAGTCTCTTGATTCACTGTCTACTAGTTGAGATGCTATGAAAGTCACAGGCTGTCCTACGCCTTGCGGTTTACCTACACGTTCTGTTTTTGAATATAATGTTTCAGTAAGTTCTCCGCTGTCTTGAAGTATGGGTGAACTTTTAGCCGGCGTCTGAGCTATACTCTGATTCAGAGAAGAACTCGTTACTTTTCCTTGTGTTTTCAGACCCTCTCTTAGTATCACAAACGTTACTACGTCCATAGGTTTCTTGAGCAGCTGTAATGCCATCGAATGAGTTACACCTTTCAGAGACACACCATTTACTGACACGAGCTTATCGCCAGTCTGAAGTTGTCCATCTTGGGCACACACCATACCAGATAACAGTCTGCGGATCTGTAAAAAGAGGAAAATTAATAACTTAATTAATAACTTGACATGAAAAAAATACATAATGCTTTTCCAGAGAAGAGTGATACTCATAGCTGTAACAACGGTACCTATTTGTTTGAGCCTTAAAAACCTTTTGTTCCCGGTCATACCTCATGCCAATTACTGAGGTTCTAACTTCTAGGTGCGATTAGATAAGTGAAACCTACTGGTAAGAAGTTTTACAAATAACTGTATAGTATACATCAGTATGGATTTTTGTTATGTATATCATTATGACTACTTGGTCTACTAGCTCTGGCTAATGTGTGGTGCAGAGGGGTGTGTCTCATACGAAAAGTTCTCCGAGTGGGTGTATGACGCAGATGGAACATCAGGCCAGGGACAGTAAAGACTGGTGGAGTTTTGTCAGTGGCGTATGCTCCACAATGGAGTAAAAAGCCTCCCGATCAGATCAGATAAGATCACGGAACCACTATAATAGACTACAGTATCTATGTCGTAAGCCCACGGCACATGTAATGAAATTTATATTACTCTTAGTACCTGGAAGTATCCTTTCAGTTTCCCATAGCTAGGAACTAGTGAAAGACCAAGTGTGGAGTTAGGTGCCTTTTGTATTTTCACAGTCAATTTCCTGTAACCAGATGGAATGATCAAATTGTCGCCCAGTTCATCATTTATTTTGTCCGATGTATTGATGTCATTTAGGACTGGTTCAGTTTCTTCTTTAGATTTTGTTTCTGGTGTGGTTTTTGCTCCACCGGAAGTGACAATCCTTTCAGTTTTTTCTTCAGTTTTTTCTTTATCTCCACTACCATTCTGGTAAATTTCCTTTGACGCAAGTCCTTGATCACGAGAATCGGTTTCCTCTTCAGCTTTTCGATGTTCAGACGACGGAATTCCTCCTGTCTTCACAGATGATGTAGGTTCCACTTCTTGCTTAACATACTGTACTTTACCTCTCACACTCGACCTCCGCCTGTTCTCAGGAGGTTTAGGCAGTGGCACTGGGTCTTGTGAGGGAGGTTTCTCCACAGACTCCTTTCTCTTGTTCTCTTGTTGTTTTGAACCCTGTTCCTGAGGCGCCATCTTTGATCTTCTTATTTTCATCTGCGTTGAACTTGGAAGATCTCTGAAGATCTTGATAACGTCTTCTTGGTTCATTCCTCTGAGATAAGTACCGTTGATTTCAATAATTTGATCTCCTGAAGAAATAGTGCAAAGAAAGACGAATGTCAAAAAAATATTTCAGCCAATAAGCAAGGTTTGCACAAACTTGGAACAACATTTCTAGGCCTTGTTATGAACTTTTAAGATCGTACATATTGAGCAAAAACTTTTCAAACTAGTGGTATAATAGAGCACAGTAATCATTAACAATTTTACAACTGGACAGATTAGGAATAAAAGATCGCAACAAATGTTAAGTATTTCTACAATCTAAGCACCCACATATTTACTTTGAAGTCCTTGACATCCTTTAAGTATTCTGATTAGGTGGCTAAATATACGAACAGTCAGCTACAAAACAGTATATAATAAGCCTTGTATTTTAAAGCCACAACAGGCAGCTACTTTGGCCCTTGTTGCCGCTTTCTACTGTGAACCCTGATTCACAGTCTATTGAATATTGCTTTCACAAAAGCGGCCCAGAATCATAGTGCTCAGTGTGTTCTTCTTTGTTTTCATTGTCTAGCAAACGTTTTAGGCACCCTGACCAAAATATTAGGTTTGTGGAAGAGTGGGGAAGGGGGGGGGGGGGGAGGGGGGTGGTGGTGGAGATATGATAGATTACTATTACTGATTTCCTCCATCCCTGGGGAGTAGTTTCAACAAATACAGTCCCTTAAATTACAGACACTGGAATAAGCTGCAGCGATGTGGAACACGTCTGCTAAAATGAACACCTTAACAATACATCTGCCATTGGTATGAAATCCTTGGCTTGTACTACCACATGTTTCTGTAGCAGTTGTTAACCTGGCTTTTGGGTAGACTAAGATCATGTCCACCACTTTATACATACCTAGTTTCAGCCCTACTCCTCTGGAGCTTTTCGCCAAAGCAGCTGAACCTCCTTCAGTAACACTTTTGATTGACACACGCTGAACTACGGTGTTCCCACGAGACTTGTCTATTGTAACACCCATTCCCAGCTCACCTGATGATACAACACATAAAATGGAACTATGTACATCAATGTACAGTCGTGTATATGTGAACTTTATTTGGTATTAATATATGGAGAGTAAAATGACTGAATCTTGTACACAACATTACATTGTTGAATTAGGGTCTAACAGTTGAGCCCTTATAACCCTTTGGCAGCCTGTAAAGTGCTTGGGAAACTTACTTAAAACGTCCTCTCCAATTTTTCACTTACAACGCTTCATACTAGCTACTTGGTATTATATCTACCTTAAATGCAACAATATCTTAATTTGTAGACTTAGTTAGCTTCAGCGATGTTCAGGGAAAAATGTGTAGTTTTATTTTGAATGGGGCACTTGTTCAAAGGACATGTTAAATCAAGGAAATAAATGTAAGCATGAACTTCAAATGTTAGCATTTTGCAAAGTTTCCTATCTGTATTGTTTTAGGCTTACCAGTGGGTTGTTTAATAATTGTATAGATGTCTTCAAGATATTCTGCAGCAACTGTAAACATTAAAAACATGTCTGAGTAATTTAAGTAGGCACCACATTTTGGATCTACATCCACACTTGATCACCTTTGTTGCTAAACCGACTGGCAAAACTTACTTGAATCAATAACAATATGGTTTGTTTGTTGTTCATTTTCATTACTGAATACTACAGGGACCTGATAGCCTGTCTGTAAACTAGCTCCTTTTTAAGTGATATTTCACACTTGAAAGTTTGAAATGATTATGGGAATAATAATCTAAAAAAGTAACTTTTGAAACAACTCAGTCTCATACCAGGTTCATCTGTGAAAACAGCGTCATCTGGCTCTTGAAGGGCTTGAGACTGAAAAAAAGTCAACATTTTGATATTAATTTGAATTCAATAATGTTTTACATATTTTATATTTTTCTGCAGTTCACATGTGCCTAAATAGCTTAAGTTGCACATTCATCAGTTATTAACAATATTTCACTAACCTAGTAAATATCATAATTGCCTCACTGCAGATGACAACAATATTATTAAGTTTGAGACACACAAGTTCTCTGTATCCATGAGTGTACAGGGAAACCAGTGGTTGGTTTGGGAAACCAGTGGTTGGTTTGGAAAACTTGAAAAAAAGCTGGGGCTTATCCACAGTGAACTAGAGCTACCATCCCATCTGGGGAGGGGGTAGGGCAGTAACAATACTCCTAAGTGCTTCCCACTACAGAAACCAGATAAAGCTCTGGTACCATGGGCTAGTGGCTCTGAGTGTGACTTCAGCTTAGCCCAGTTTTTTACAAATTAATTAGGAAACAAGAGTGACCTTGCAAAGACCGAAATGGAACATGAAATGGTCTGCAGTGGAAGAACTCCAGGTACCAGACTCATAGAATTAACTTCTTTCCTACAGACAATGTATGATTTTTACATCGTCCCATTATTCAGCCAGCTTTGGGTTTCACAGACCAACTAGGAAATTGATGTTAAGTATTTGTTTTAAATTCATGTTTTCTTTGGTCAAAAGATTCAAAGAACCAACATGTATACAAAACGCAATAAAAATAAATTATCACCTTCTTTTTCCTGCTTGATCCTGCAGAGAGTGGTATTAGAAGATCAAAAGATGAGGAAAGACTTGTCATGTTGTCTGAAAGAAATAAACAATGAGACCGCTTGGTCAAGGTATTTTTAATTAGGAAACAGTTTTCTCATAAACTTCAAGATTCACATAGTTAGGAACAGCTAAATTTTGCAGTTTTAGCAACTAATAAAATTAGTGACTTCTAATTTTTAGTCTCATTTTGGAGATCAATTTAACTTAATCTTCTGTTACATCAGCAATTTTTATCTTTAGAGGGTGCTTATTTAGAATTAATTGATTTTTCTTGCATTCATGTATGTTGTTGATAAAAAAGTAACTTAAGGGATATGTAAAAACTGGTCTCAATGAAACCTACCACCAGAGAAAAGACACCCATGTTTTCAGAATTGTGAGTGAATGGGTTCTTTGATGTTATGTAACTTCTAACTATGACTATAACATAAGCATATTGAGCACTGAAAATATCTGTTTGTCCTTCTTGTGCACATTAGCAGAACAAGTGTTGCTTTTTACTTTGTTACCCTTTTAATTAAACCTATTAATTAAACAAATTGAAATGAAAACCTACCACAAGAATCAGAACTGCCTGAAGCACCCGCGAGGGTGGATGCTGTCCCAACACTCTTTGATTTCCCAGACATCTTTTTATCCAATAACTGACGCTCACTTTGAAGTTTGCTTAGTGCATCATTTAGTTGTAGAGGTATCTTCTCTGATGCATTGCTCTGTATGACTGTAATGTACACTTTTCCTGGAGGAACTTTATCCAGAATGCCATACACTTTTTCCACTGTTAAACCTTCTAATTTCACATCATTTATTTCAAGGATTTGGTCACCTTGCCTGTTAAGTAAAAAGTCTTGTTACAGTAATTCTCAATAACAAGCTACAGGTAACTCTTTTCAAGGTATCCTCAGAACTTTATTATCTAGCTCTCTGCACGCACTGCAGGCCTATGATGAGGGAGCATCATAGGCCTGCAGTGCATGCAGAGAGCTAGATAATAAAGCTCTGAGGAGATAATTTATTGTTATGGCAACTGTGTGAAAACCAGAAAGTCAGTGAGAGCTTTGCTCTATGCTTACTTGTACAACTGGTATATAAATTTTTCTGTTGGCCAGTAAGTTCCATTTGGTGCTTACTAGACCATACACTGCTGTACACAGACATTTTGACCAGGATGGAGTGTATAAAATTTTACAATGCCTTTACTTCTGCAAAATTCAAAAACTCACAACTGCTTTTTTTCCACATAATTATCTCAGCAAACTACTAACAAAAAAAAAACCTGGATCAAAATCTTCTGGTCACAATGGACTAATGTGATGTTTTTGCAGCTTTTTGTTCCTAAGTGCCAGTTCTAGTTCAAAGTGAAATAGAACCCCCAAAGAAATTCAATTGGACAACAAACCCACATTAAACAAACAATGAACAAATGAATGAGTGAAGGCCATATGGTTTGTGAGACTGTCTTAAAATGGCATGATTAATTTGTTAAAATTATCTTTCGGTAGTAAATGCTGAAAGAAAACTTGTCTATAAAAATACCAAACAACAAACTTAGTGAGAAGAAATCTTCAGACAAAAACTTTCAACATTTGCTCTTATCAAAATAGGCATTTCACCTCAGTCGTCCATCATTCGCTGCTGGGGTCCCTTCAATAATACATTGAACAAAGATGCCTTGTAACTGCTGGCTTGATGGACTGCGTTCTCCTAAACCGATTCCCAAGCTGTTCCCAGGCTCTGAAGAGAAGTGAACATACAGAGGTCTTGCTCAGTCTTATAAAACACAGCTACATTATCAAGTGAACCCAGTTTCTTGAATTCTATATAATAATTCTTAAAAATGTTTTTATTATTCCAACCGAAACCTGAATCACTATTGTTTACATACAACATTATATTTGTTCAGTGAATGAAATTAATAATCACAGCTACATGTATTAACAAAATAAACATAAGTTACACATTATTTAAATTCTTCCACAACTTGATACAAGTAATGTATGTTTATAAATTACTGCATTAGTAACTGTTTTCGCCAACAATTTTTAATTTGGACAGCATGAAATATGTCATTGCAAGAAAATAAATCATGTCACTTGAACGTTCTACATGTATTCCAGCTAGATGGAGATCAACTTTAATATTTGAGAAAACTTTAAATAAATTATATTGTGGTAGAGAAAGACTCTTGGAAAATCTAGCACAAATTCACATTTTACTTTTTAACACAGAGAAACGTTCACGTTTATAGCTCCAAAGTTGTCATCAGAATTGTTTAATTTAAACTTTGAACCCCTATTCTCTTAGTAGTTGATAGTTATGAAAAATATTATTAATCATTAGAGATTATCAGAACTTTAAGCTATTGTTCAATAAAACACCATCACAAAGCCAGAATAGTACTTATTGTAAAATTAGTCCTTGCAGAAATCTACAGACACTAAAAGGGTGATTTAAATATGCTTCGCTATTATAGTCATAACTAGACATTCATTGATATCAGACCAAAATAAATCTAAATCTATATAGTAAAATTTATTATCATAACAAACCAGGAGAACAAATTGACTTGATGTTAAAATGTTAAGCAAGTTAACTTATAACAAGATCAAACATAAACACAATTTTAGTTGACGTCGGATTGATCATATATCAAAATTAATCTACAGAAATTAAAGTAAATTATACATCAAATAAATTTAAAGTCACACCTTTATATAACACAACTTCAGTTTTTTTCTCCTTTTGGCTCCTTTTTTGACGCAGCTTACGAAACATCGTTGGCGATGAAGAATTACTCGAGCTAGAGGATTCAGCAGTTACATCTTTGCTGTTATGACGTGAGCTTCCCGGTGAGCTCCGAGGTGTAGTGAACGCTGACAAACTTGGAGCTCCAGGGCTGTTTCTTTTTACTTTCAAGGTCACAATTCCTCTGCGAAGATTCTAGGAACCAGGACAACAACAAAGATTACTACACCACATACAAATTTCACCAGGCATGCAGAACTTAGCAGATTGTTAACGCAAAATATCAGTCTTAAAACCTTCAAAATGATAACAATTCTCCAACAAATTTCAATTCTTCACACTGTGAAATTGAAAACAATAAAAGTAAACATTTAATAAAATAATGCTTAACATTTTCAGAAATTACTACAAGGATTTTGAACTGTGACTGTTTATGAATTGATTAGTTTTTCTGGTTTGAACATTTGTAATAACAGTTATCAGTTTGTTTGCTTTTGATAAGGCTCTCGATCAGTAACACACAAGGCAGGTGACAGAGGTAGCTGTTTAATATTTAATAATGAATTGTAGCATTTGTAAACCATGTGAGGAAAATCTCTTGGATCAGCAAGGCTTAAAGAAAGATTGTCTTTAGATTCACTCAAAACACAATTTTTCCACTTTAATGTTTTTGACTGATCACATGGTTTTCAAATAGGTTATTTTAGCACTGCATTCTAATTAAGCCAAAGACATGATGCTAATTTTCACCAGGAACAAACAAATACCATAAAACTATTGATTTTTCATACAATGGCTAGCACTGTCATTCAAATTAATCCTGACCTCTTTCCTTAACACTGCTTGAAACCAAGGTGAACGTAAACACCAAAATTAATTGTTTTACGAATCAGCAAGAATAATTATGAAGAATAATTTGAATTCACAATGAAGCATGAACAGGGTTGATTAACACACCAAAGATAAATGACTCAATCAGTATTAAATCAACTTTTGCTGTTAGCCAGTGTTTTGACCATGTTCTAAACTAATATTGGCTATCTAGATTTGTTCTGAAATAATACAGAGTTCTATAAAATGTCTCAACAATCAACAAAAGGTAATTCAAACTTTTAAAGCAATTATACTTAAAAATTTTGGAGACTGAATTTGGCATATAGAACTGAAATATTTTACAAAAACTACTGCTCAGAGAATATTTAAGATTTGTTTTGGGGAAAAAATATTTTTGGAAAAGTGAATTTTTTGAAATCTTGTGGACAATTTCCATATAACACGGAAAAAGTTAATTATCAAAAATCAATACATGTAGAGTTATCCATATCTCAAACAAACACATTTTTTTTGCTTATCCTGTAAGGAACATACTTTTATAAAATTGCCAGAAGACAACCTCCCTGCTAATATATATAGTAATTCCGTTTTTCAGCAGATTTAAGACGACGAAAATTCTTGATTTACAAAACAATACTAACAAAGGTCTGTTTTGTTATCAATAATTATTATGATGGAATGAAAGTAAGTCAGTATCTTTTCCAAGTGATTTACTTTTATTTAATAAGTTAAAAAGGAAAAATATTTATGGTTAATAACAATATAAATGAGAGCCAACACAATTTGCCGAACAATAAAAAGAGAGCAAATTTGATGTGACGGAGAAACTTTGCATGAGTGCATATATTATGGTTTAATTGTATTTTTTGGTTAGAAATTATCCAAATCCATGTTTCAGATTATGTTTAAGAATTGAATGTGGTACAAAGAAAATCAAAATCAGTTGCAACAAGTTTGAAAGTCCACATGTCAATTACATTTCAAACATCAACAGGCTGTTGTGTTTCAACTACTATCAATTATTATGATTATTTATTATATGTACAATGTGTTGTATCCATATTCCTTTTACCAAAGATTTGTGTTTTGGTTTGTGCCCCCCACGCCAACAACACCACTAAAAAAATTCCAGTTTAACTTTATACTTTCCTTTAAATGATTTTGCTTTGAAGACCCCCCCAACCCCTCTGCCTTGGAATTTCCATTTGACTTTCCATGGTCTGAATGTTTTCTGGAACTGTGCAATTACGATGGCACATAGGTCAACTCTTATTATAACTGATTGGGTTAACATGTATCATATAGGCCCCAGTTGTTCAAAGGGCATAAAATGCTACCCTGCGGATAAATCACTACCCAGTGTATCGTGTGGTTTGTTTTGATAACATCCAATTGGATAGTGATATCCAGTGGATATTAGTATTATCCACCCTTTGAACAACTGGTGCCTGGTCAACATTTAGAGTTACCATTTTGTCCAAACATGATTGACCTTAATTGACTCAGAGAAGTTTCATCACAAACCTTACAAAATTTCTCTAAATTTTCCAAATTTATACTAAATAACAAAATTTTGCATGAAGTATTACCTTAAAGGTGTCCAGCGCTTCTTGATGCGTGAAGCCTTGAAAAGCTGTCCCATTTACTGACAGCACCTCATCTCCTGTAAATTGATGAGAAAATCTTTCAGTCTTAATAGCAGGGTTTAGCCATAGAAATGATGCCACCATTTAATATTGTTAATGAAGATGTTAAGTACAGTGGAAACTAACCTGAATAGTCAAGTTCAAAATATTTTTAAGAATATAAATTCTCCTTAGGCTGATTGAGAATGTTTCTTCCATGTAAACTCTGAGAATTTAGTGTTACACCAAGAGAATATCTCCTAGCTGATGAATTTCTTTATTCTCAACGCCTGTTCACTTGAGAATGCATTGATACTGTAAAGGGAAGTTGGATGTTGATCGCTTTTGGAGAATAAGAGGCTTGATGGAAACAGTGTCTCATACTATTGAGGTTGATAGTCAACTGATTATCCACAGCTTGTAACAATCAATAAGCACTGAATGATTCAGATCCCTACCTCGTTTCATTCTGCCATCTGCTTCTGCTGCACCGCCAGGAAGAATATTCTTGACATACACAGCCATATCACCATGAGGTGAGCCTTTTCCTCCAACAATAGTAAAGCCAAGACCTTTTCCGCTCATTCCTTTGACCAAGACTATGGTCACAATTTCCTCGTCCATTCCTTTACTAGCCCTCCTCACAGTGTTCTCATAACTTCCTTTTCTTTTAGCTTGTGGCGAGTCTCGTTCATTACTTCCAACAAAATTCAGAGGTGTTGGTGAAGCTATCGTCATAACATTAGAAGGGGACTCCCCAAGATAGCGTGCAGGGAAGACAATTCCCATGCCTCCTGGAGACTGAGGCCTTGGAAGCGAAGGCGAGATTTGACCAGGTTCCAAACTTGTTCTGCTGTTGGGTGGCTTTTCTTTTGATGTGTTTGACAAAACATTTGGTGAATTTCTTTTCCCTGTAGCATCGATAACTGGGGACAATGAAGTCTTGCGAGGTGATGTATTTGTTGTTGAGCCTTTTGTTAGGGGTTTATCTTCTAAAGTCACTGGCTCACAATCTAGACTTTCATCTTCTTTTGATAACAAAATATCCCCAGAGTTTGACTTTGATGTCCCATCTGAACTCAAAGATGAACTACTTGAGGACCGACGCCTACCATTAGTCAAGCTTGATATGCTTCCATCCACAGGAAAACCATTTTGTATCTTGAATGAATTCTCCATAAAGTCAGTTTGTTTATTGTGATTATTATTCTTCTCCAATCTGTGATCAGTTGTTCTAGAATGACCATTTGCTATTGGTTGTTGTACATCAGAGTGGTTCAACCTTGTAGTTGCTTCTTCTACATGTTTACCGGTTAGAGAAATTTTCTTTTTGGTGTGATCCAAAGTCTTGCTTCTGCCTTTGTAACTTGTATTTAACACATTGTCTGCAGATGCAGCACGGGGAAGGCTTCTTGTTCCCTGTTTCATAGCTTTTCTCTGCACATTTTCCTGTGACTCTGATCTACCTCTCAATGGGATTTTCCTCTCTGCAGGAGATTCACTACCCTGTGTAACACAGCAGTGAAAGACATTAAGAAAATCCCCACAGTTGTTGAATTGAATTTGCATGGAATTAAGTGGTCATGAGCACTTGCTATAATGACACTTAGAAAATTTTAAAACGTTCAAACTTGTATGGTAATGCTCAATTAGCCTTCATTTTTGTGGGGAAGGGGGAAGAGAGAGTCATGGGGGAGGGGGAGGGGGAGGCTATTAAAGGGCACATCAAGGGTGAGTACTTAATTGCAACCTAAGATAATTAACAACTCTTATACGATAACCAACATATAGATGTTATGTCTGATATTAACCTGCGTGGAAATAACTAGTTGTATAAGCTTTGGTGATGCTCTCAGCAAGTCGACAGCCTCCTGTTGTGTGACACCTATTAGGCTATGACCATTGATCCACAAAAGTTCATCACCATCCTTAAGGCGACCATCCCTACACAACAGTGAATTCAAAATGGCTTGAATGAGATATGGCAATATTTTATTTAAATATTTTAAGTAATATCAAAGAATCAGTGAATATTTACATGTCACTTTAGTACAAAAGTCTAGCCCTTTTCAGCAAGAACTTAAGGGTTTATAGTTAGCCAGGTGAACATGGAACAGAGAGATCTTTACTAAGACCTGACTAAACTAAAACCTTTAAAATGGCCATCTCTACTTTGATTTTTTGCTTTGTGATATTGCATTGTGAACGTTTTGGTTACACTTTCGTAGTGTTCAATATTGTTTTTGTTTTGTTTGAGCACATATTGAAGAGTGACTTAGAATCTGGAATTTTTTGGTTAACGGGATACTATCAAACGTCTCCATTAGACTCCTCTAGCATGCTATAAAGACACTTCTATATTACAACAGTTCACTTGGTCCCAGAAGAGTCAAGGTTTATATAACCCTTACCCCAATAATATGGACACTCACCTCTGGGCTTTGGTTATCTAGTATATACATGTACTATAATGCACTGTGGCTTTAGGGAACAAAATTTTGATTTGTCTTTAACTTTTGGAATATTCGTTTACAAGTGTTTTGACATATTGATTTGTCTCTAAGAATGCAATAATTTATATTAATGTCTAAAGAACATTGAATTGCTTGTCTCATCTGGGACGACAGGATATACATATAGCATTGCAAAATTTAAGACCAAGATTGACAACACCCTGTAAACATCACCAGAAAAATTATAAACATCATTAACCTTGCTGCAGCTCCTCCAGGGCTGACATCAGACACAAAAACACCTTTCTCTCCTGTAACACGGTTCAACTTCATTGATATTTGAACTCCAAGTCCACGGCTGTCTTTAAGGATGTGAATCTTTTTGACCATATTTTTCTGTAGAGAAACATGTTGCTTATTTTAAGGAGTTTTAGACAACAGAGAGCACAAGTACATTTATATGTGCGGCATTAACTTGTGACACCTATCCACAAGACAGTGCATCATACTTTAAGGAGAAAACCGATATTGATAAGTTAGCTATGCTGCATTATTTTTATTGCTTCAGTAACATTTCTAGTCAAATTTTGGCCTTGCCCAAAAAATGAGAACTAGTGGTCTGGCCTTTACAAGTATATTTCCTAATATTGATCAAAATCTTTCTTCTCCCAGCAAAATAAGTATATTCTCAAGAAGACAGGCGATAAAAAAAAAAACAAACTCATCAAGGTATTAGGGTATTTGGGCATTTGGACATTAGGGTATTGGGGTACTAGGGTATTAGGTTATTAGGGTATGAAGGTATCAGGTTATTAGGGTATGAAGGTATTAGGTTATTAGGGTATGAAGGTATTAGGTTATTAGGGTCTGAAGGTATTAGGTTATTAGGATATCTAAGTATTAGGGTTCTAGGGAACTAGGTTATTAGGGTATTGGTGTATTGGTATATTGTGGTTTTAGGGTATTGGGGTTTTTTGGTAATGGAAAATTGGGGTATGGAGGTTATGGAACATTAGGGTATTAGGATATTAGGGTATTAGGTTATTAGCAGTAATATAATTGGGGCGTTGGGGTATTAGGGTATTAGGGTATCGAGGAATTTGGGTATTGATGTATTGGGATATAGAGGTATTGGGGTATTGGGGATTTGAGGCTAAGAGACAATGGAGCTTTAGGACATTGGGGTATTATGTTATTAGGGTGTTGCGGTATTAGAGTAGTAGGACATCAGGGTATCAAGGTATTATTGTATTAGAGTGATAGGATATTAGGGTATCAGGGTATTAGGGTATCAGGGTGTTAGGGTATTAGGGTATTAGGGTATTAGGGAATCAGAGTATTAGGATATTAGGCTATTAGGGTATCAGGGTATCAGGGTATTACGGTATTAGAGAATTAGTGTGTTAGGGTATTACAATAGTAGGGTATTAGGATATCAGGGTATTAGAGTATTAGGGTGTTAGGGTATTAGAGTAGTAGTGCATTAGGATATCAGGGTATTTGAATATTAGGGTATCAGGGTATTAGGGTACTAGGGTATTAAGGAATCAGGGTATTAGGATATTAGGCTATTGGGGTATTAGGGTATTAGAGTATTAGAGTGATAGGGTATTAGAATATCAGGGTATTAGAGTATAAGTGTGTTAGGGTATTAGAGTAGTAGGGTATTAGGATATCAGGATATTTGAATATTAGGGTGTCAGGGTATTAGGCTATTAGGGTATCAGGGTATCAGGGTATTACGGTATTAGAGAATTAGTGTGTTAGGGTATTAGGATATTAGGGTATTTAGGGTGTTGGGGTATTGGAGTAGTAGGGCATTAGGGTATCAGGGTATTATTGTATCAGGGTACCGGGGTATTAGGGTATTAGGGTATCAGGGTACTGGGGTATTAGGGTATTAGGTATTAGGGTACATACATACATACACACTTCATTTAGACATGGTAAAAACATCAGTTACAAGATTTAGATATATTGTATTATATGTTTGCCTGTGGGAGTACAAGGAGGACAGTTGGCAATTAAGTCCGTAGTCTGTGCTGAGGGGTTTAAATAGGCCTTTCAGCTATTCCGGAGACTGATCATTCAAAGTTTTACACAATCTAGTGTATCGAGGAACTCGACTAAATATGGTCTCAAATCATGGAGATATTCTGCCCCAAAGAAATGGAACTAGCTAACAAATGATATTAGCACTAAAGTAGGCACTAATGAAGTGAACAACAAAATTCAATCACTTAAGTTTGACTGATGTCGGAATTTATTGTGATTTGATTCTCTAGATTTTTAGTTCTCTGCATTTATAGGTCTTTATAGTTTTATACGATCAATTATTGTATATTTTTTGAGGATTTAATTCTTAGCATATACTAGGGCAATGAATTACCTGTAAACTAGCTGATTAGCTAAGTGTAACTATTGTATGGTATCAAATACAGTACCAACAAATTAGAACTCAGAACTAGCATTATGCAAAACAAACAGAAATCAGGAAGAATTAAAATTTCAATGCCAAGTTCATGAAGAGGAACTTGAGAGTCAAAACTCTCTTTATTCTCAATCAAGTTTAATTTGACACTTGAAGGTAAAATTATTTCAACAATCAGATGACAGATGCTCCTTCTCGTAGTCATTTTGTTTTGATTTCAGTTTGTAGAGTAATCCTGCAAAGTATGAACAGATCTACAGCAATAAATATGTGATGTTTTTCGTTAACTAGCAATGAAAGAATTTTAATCCAATTTTCATCACAAAAACTCGCACGTTTAGTACAACCTTTCTCATAGCTCAACTCAATAAGAAAAAATAAAATTACTTAGATTTAGAATGTTTTTCATGAGTACGGATCGTTAAATACAAAAAGTTAAGATTTACCGGTTTTGAAGCATCAGGAATTCTTTCAAGTGCAGCTGTTGCAATCCCATTAGCTATCGGTGGAATATTGCTTTCCGTTAGGTTCCGGACGACTTTTATTTTTAATTTGCCACTTCGTAAAGCACTACCCAAGTACCACCTAATAAAATAAAACGTTGGAAATGTTCATACTCTAGGCACTTCAATTAATATTGGTCAATAAACATGGGCAAATATCAGATGATTTCAAATCCAAGATGTTTGGGAATATTGTTTGTAGACGGGTAGTGAAATATACAAACCGTAATAAACAGGTATAAAATTGAAGCTAACTTAGACACTGACACCATGTTCAAACACAATCGGGAATTTGTAGGAAGGATAGCAAATGATTAATTAATGAATCACTTCTTTTTCAGTTCTTATCAAGCTCTAAACGAAAATACAACGACATGCATTTTCGAAGTCGACATCACCATAACAAAACACTAAAGGAGATCTCAGTTAAAACGAAAACAAAGGTCACACAATACAGGCCAATACAAATGATGGAAACTTGTTAAAAATCTCCAAATTTCACCCAAACAACAAGTAAACCACAACCAATACAAATCTCTGTTAACAAGAATGAATAAATCATGTTGTGGAGAAAGAGTTTGCAAGATTCCACTCTGATAAACCTTGATTGTCGTAAATTACAGTTCCTTTAGATTCTAATTGAAACCCTGGGGAGAATCGTTTTATTTACGACGATATTTTAAGTACATCTTTGTGCAGGATCCAAACTGTGGGATTAATTCATTACGCTTTCCCATATAGAATATACCTGTTGCGGTTTTTCATAAGCTTTTATGAAGTGTATGTTTTTTACCTTGCTCGTTCAAGACTAGCCTTTGATAAATCGTGTCCATTAATTTCCAACACCCGATCTCCAACTGATAGCTTTCCATCGTCTTTAGCTCTGCTACCCGGCAATAAATCCGCGATTCTGATATTTCCCAAAGCACTTCTTGCACGACTTGGGCTGCCAGAAGCTTTATTTTCGAGTACAACTCCAAAATTTCCCGTGCAATCTTCAAATTCGAACGAGATAATGTCGTCTGCATTAACGACATCTCTTCGAAGAGGAGTTCCATTTTCTGTAATCGAAGCTTTTTTTGCTCGCGGAGAGAACTCTCTTGAAGAAGAAACCTTACTTTCAGTCATGATGTTTATATTTCAATTGCTGGAAGAGTCTATCTTGTTATGATTCTGTTACGGACATTCCTCCAATACTTCCTGACTTCACAACGATCCGTATACGTTACCAAGTTCCCTTGGTTGTAGCTCGTTTGCCGCGCTATCCAAGAAGATCCGCGCAATAATAAACTTTTCACTCTTTCTCTTCACACTAGACATCTTCCAGCCAGCTATACGTTTTCCGACGAGTCTTAAACTTCATAATCCTTCTAGAAAAATCGTATCTAACTATTCTTAGTGACTTATGTATAATGTCTTTTGAAGTTCTACTTTTTGAATGTGCATCTGCATATCATAAGCCATGACGTCATCGCTCCCATCCCACTCTACCCCCAATGCAATCTGAAACCCCACACTACGCTGGAGGAATTTGAAAACTGAGATTAATATTTGTGTCTAACAAAAACTCGGGCAGGAAAAATCACTTGATTATCGTGACGCTATCGATGTTGAAAAGCTCCGTTTTTCAACATGTTTTCCGTCCACAAGAAAACGAAAAGCTGGCGTTTAACAATTCCTCTGGTTTGAAGAGCGTATTCGAAAAGCTCCGTTTTCGTGACGGATTAGTGTGGACGGTAGGCCTAACCTTCGGACCTGTCTACAAGGAGGGAGGGTTATCCTAGCAAGCGGGTTAACCCTAGCTGAAGGGCAAAAGATAGCCCGGGTTTACAAGCAAAATTTCGCAGGTAGGGTAACCCTACAACCCGGGACAACTTAAACGCGGCTACACTCAAAGAGCCTGGAAACAATTAGAAAGTTAACTCGGGTAGACGGGTTAACCCTACTTGGAGTGTTTACAAGGAAAAAAGTTAACCCGCCTGCCAGGGTAACTCTAGGCCAAATTGCCTTGTAAACACGACAAAGAAAGAAAGAGGAAATGTGTGAATGCTAGGGTAACCCGCTTGCTAGGGTAACTCCCTCTCCTTGTTAACAGGCCCTTAGAAATAACAAAAAGCTGCGTTTTCAAATTCCTCCGGCACTGTGTGAACGGGGCCTACATTGAGTGTCAGAAAGGTCTCCATTATCGACCCGTTACGTTTTACGGGGGTCATGAGTTTAAAATGGGAGAGTCAGTGGGGGGAGGGGCTTAAACAGGAGGATAAACTAAAGGAAACAATGGACAGCTGAATGAAAAATAGCCTGTTAGTGAAAGGAGATGCTCGGTGCATGACCTAAAGAAGGGGGTTTTGCACCACGGAGTTATTCGTTTTCTTTTGTATTCAAAGAAATAAAAATAGACATAACCGGGCAGGTAAAAGTGTAAAACTTTCTTTTACTTCTAAAACTGCGTGTAAAAACCTGCTAACGACTTACGAGTCACTTAACAATGGTATCAAATTGACTCGTTTTGCTTTCGAGGTGCGTCAGAAATTTGAAGCCGTTCCGCGTGATTAGAAATTGTTCCCGAACACGTCAGACACGTAGTGGAGATATAATAAACATCTTACTAATAACCTCGTTTCCTCGGTCCGTACTGTAAGTTACGGATCCTCGTTTTCCCCTTTGATTTATGTCCCGCGCCCGGGCCTTAAATCGACGGGGAGAAAAACTCGGTCCGTAACTTACAGTACGGCCTTGGAACTCGGTTAGCAAAAGGTATGTACACAACATGGGAATCTGACAGAAATTTAGCGAGATCACAAAAGCCGAACGCTGGTCGCTTTTCTCGATACCAAAAATGACCGCTTAATAGAGGCTTGACTGTACCAGGTTAACACACTTTAATCCATGATCAACTGTTAGTAACCTAACACTATCAATGTTTCCGTTAGGCACTGTCGCACATACTTCCACACTTTTGCAAAATAAAAGCCGATTACCAATGTGTCTGACAGAGACTGACCACAAAGACAACACAACAAACCATTTTCTTTCCAAGTTTCTAAATTTTATTTTACAGCTCTGAAAGCAGGGTTTATTCCCTGGATTTCATCTTTTCACGTGCCATCTTCTTCTTGGAAACCTTCTTAACTTCCACCTCATCCTCTCCACGTGGAACCACTTGCTCGCGCTCAGCCAAGATCATCTCTATGTGGCATGGAGAGCTCATGTAAGCTGCAATAAACAAACAGGATTGAAGTCAATATGGAGAGTATAGTGGTAACCTAAGTAAACCATAGGGAAAAAAACCTGCCAAAACCTTCCGAAAATGACAACCCTCGTTACTTTCGGAATTAGCAGCCTTTGGGGCTTGTTACTTTTGGGGGGTCGTTACTATCGGGGAGTCGTTACTATCGGGGAGTCGTTACTATCGGGGAGTCGTTACTATCGGGGGGTCGTTACTTTCGGGGAGCAAAAACCGTTATATAAAGTTGGTACGACTGAGCATTTTTCGACAAAATAAAAGACGGAAATTCGTAAAAACAGTTCATTAAACATCAGATTAAATTCTTCGTTCCAGTTTAAATCTATGTTGCTGTCATATGGGTTGGCTCTTCCCGCCTAGACTGTGTTCTCAGTGGTCGGCAGGAGAGCTAGTAAGGTACCGTAAACTGTCTCTACTTCATGACACACTGCTATGCCACTCTGCTTTAAACAATATCTCAGTACGTTGGCTGAGTTTTCCATTTAAATTTGAAGAAACGTTCCTTTTAAAATGCTGCTGCTGAAAATGATATAGAGTTTTCAATTTTAATTTTTAAAAAAGTTCATGTTAGTACATTCCTGTTATTTAATTAAAATTCTATGGGTTTAGTTTTAACACAGTGCAACATGAACTCACAAAGCATGAATTGATTTTTCATAACGCTTTGTGGCATGAACGATACCTTCTCTTGGTGGGAGAGGGCGGGGGGCTGAGTGGGCTCGTTACTTTCGCAGAGCTCACTACTTCCGGGATTTATTAGCGTCCACAATTTTTTGATGTTACTTTTGGGAAGTCACTACTTTCAGAAGTTTATGGCACTTTAATTGTTTCAGGTAGAGGGGATGGGTGTGTTACATCGGATTTACAGTTGGGTAACAGTTTGGGAAAAATACGCCCAATCAAGGACTGGATTTAATTTTTTTTTAGACAGCTAGTGCTACAGACCAGGAAAAGTAAAGAGTCAATGAAATACTTGTTAACAGAAATGAAAAAAAGAAGAAACGTTGACTCACGATTGATTCGTCCGTGAGCTCTGTAGGTTCTTCTCCTCATCTTGGGAGCAGCATTCACTTGTATGTGCTCAACCACTAATGAGTCGACATCCAATCCCTTAAATAAACAAAACGACATGTGATAGGAAAATATCAAGATAAAACAGTCCCAATAACAATGAAAACTGAATTAGCATTCCTATCTCCACAAAAATAACAGAAAGAATTTTCAAGTAGGTTGCTTTATCTGTTGGGTCTGTTGGGTTAAGCAGTTGATTTTGCACTCTTTCTAAAGAATTGGAAGAAAAACTCAGCAGAGTAGCTGGCTGAGGTCATAAAGGAGATAGTGATTTTTGCCAGCAGCTGCTACTTTTGACAACCCTAACTGACATTAAGTGTATTTACAATATGCCACCCACCTTAAACTCAGCATTGCTCTCTGCATTTTTGAGGAGCTGCAGAAGAATCTCAGCACTCTTCTTTGGCCATCGGCCCTGGGACCCAGGGGCATTGTGGTTCTTGGCCTAAAACATGATTATTCAGGAATTAGCCACTCAAGCCTTAATTTTTGGTGAGAAAATGATACAATATTTGATCAGCATTGTTACAAACATAAAAATATTTGACAACAGAGTCAACTAGATCAACTCCCCCATTACTATTACAAAGTGGCCTTATCGTGGAACTCAGAAAACTGTGAACACCAGAAATATTTCTGGAATGTTATTATGTCGCAAGGAAAAAGCCAATTTGGCGCGAGAAAACAAAACCACGAACAGCAACCGTTTAACAAAACGAATGTGGTTTAGCATGGTCTGTACTCTTATCAACAACGATAGGTGTCATCACTGTGGTCAAAATGTTGTGGACTCACGAGGTGCAAATTTTGACCACTGTGATGACGCATATCATTGTCAATAGAGTACAGACCATGCTAACCCACATTTCAATTTGTTTTTTACCACAATATCAAAGTCAAAGAAAATGTTTTTTTTCAGAGTGCAAGCTGAAAAAGGCATTGCCTGACACATTGACATGAGCAGTGTTATCTGGACTCTTATTGACAACAACAAATTAGCCAATCAGGTTGCCAGATTAGTAGCAGTTGTGGTGAAAAGTTAGTTTGTGGTTTTGAGGTTTGCTCACATGTCCTGAACTCTGTTGTGATTTGTCAGTACACAAGTGACTTGTCAGAATCAATTCAAAGTGTTTAGGGTTTTTCAACTTGAACAGTAACTTAAATTCAAGGAAAGCTAAAAAAAAATAACAGTTTACATTTATTTCACTACCACAGATGTCACAGTAAAGGTTGAAGGCTTGATTTAGAAGGTCACTTTTTTTTCGGGTATACTTTCCAAATTTGCCATCGCTCCAAAATTGTTATGGGATGACAGCTTGGCAGATTGTCAGAGAATGCTGTTGGCATTCTTGGCAGATTGTCAGAGAATGCTGCCAGCCCACTCAAAATGTACATCCCTGTTCCATCTTTAAAATGCAGCACTATAATTTATCTCTCTTCTATTTATCAAGAACTTCTGACTCCCTTCTACACCGAGGAGCCAATTTGCTGATTCAATAGCATACATAGCTTACAATGTGCCCTTGAATCAATCAATCAATAAAAAAGTAGATTCCATGTTGCCTTTCATCTGTTCAATAGAATCTCATAGCTCAGAGAATTCTCACACCCTGATTGGTTACCTAAGTGAAGTATTCAGCATGGAATTGCCACTCTTGAAAGCGAAGCACATTGAATATTGCAACATTCACACAGATGTAAATGAAACGGGGAAGGCTATGCGATTCAAGGGAAACTCATGAATTCTACATTAAATTTCACTTGAAAAACCGATATCGCACTCATTGCTTCGTGATTTAAGCGATAACGGTTTTTTGCATGAAATTTACCTGGAATTTCCTCACAGGTAATTAATTTTCCTATAATATATCACAGAAGACGTCAAAATGTGGTACAAACATCAGTGACAAACTTGCCTTACTGTTCGTGTGACACTTTTTTGTTCTTATATTTAGATTTGGCATCTTCTGTGATCTATTACTGAACAGACACATCGCAACATAGAATCTATTTGTTGAATAAATGCAAAAAAATACGGATAAAATGTGAAAGCATAAATTAAACAGCTGCTCTCTTAACAGAGCTGAATTTCAGGTGGCAAGGTATTCTAGAAAGAAAGCATTTAATTCCAACAGCCACAGATCATGCATACCTGAGCTTTACGTCCAATGCCACCATTGAATCTACGGAATGGAATGATCTGCTTCTTAGCTATCACATCCTTCAGATATCTGTTGGCCTTGCGTACATGCAGACCCTTAATGGCAACAGCCGTCTCGTGAGTGTTCTTGAAGTGCACACGAAGATTAGAGCCTCGTGCTTTACAAGACTTTGTAGGATTCTCTGGATCGGCTGCGTACCGAGTCATCTTTGTGTTATTTTACCTAAGTAGATTAATTTTCCTAATTATCTATAACAGGCAAAATAAGGCTGAAAGGACAGAAACACTTTGACTGCTGCATGATTTTTACACAGTCATAAACGTAACATTTTCAAACACTAGGAATTCTCAAGGTAGTCTTTAATGAGAAAGATCTACTAAAAAATAACAAAGTTATCGTCAAGTTGCAAGTTTCTCTGGTCGGAATCGTGATCATCCAAATTTTTATAAAGCCCATTCAAATTACAGAGATCCAATACACTAAAAGTAAGCAACGATAATAATTCTCTACAGGTTATGTATTTTGGGAAAATCATAAGGAAGGATTGGAGAGATAATTTGAGATATCGAGAACACATTGAGATCTGTCTCACCTTCGTAGAGGAAGGCAGAAAGAGGACATATACCCAGAAGCCCTTTCGCTATGGGCACTTCATTGCGCAAGCGCTCCCAGTGATTCAAAATGGCGCCCATCTGATATGTTTGCGTCCAACAACTGGTAACATTTCTGTCTGCTTTCCGTGGCGGTTTCATTTTGTTCAGGATGTTTTGGGGTAATTGTACTGTTCTTTTTTGTATTCCTTCCCTTATTATTGTTGGTGCGGCATCGAGGTCGAAAATGACGTGCCTGAGTTGCTGAAAGTTGACCAGTTAAAAATTTGAGATCTATTTGAAATCGAAGTTTAATCTATTTAAGCTTGTTATTTAATTATCATAAGGGGTTTTCGTGCGCAAGAGGTATGTTTGAATTTCAAGAAATCAGATCAATTCTACCCCTTTTTTTCCTTTGGTTTTTAAGAAATGGTGTGTACTTTAAGCCTGTTGTAACAGCGTATATAGAGTGTATATAGGTTTCTGGACACACGTGGGAAGTTTGGAGATCGGGTAGGGGGTTGGTGCGACCCTATTTAGGACCTAAAAAGGGAGCTTCTTCTAAAAGACATACCTAGTTCAAGACTAGAGTGCAAAACCATACCCTATTTATGACCAAAATGGCCAAAATCGATACCCTATTTATGACCAAAGCAGCTGAAAACCCTACCTATATAGCCCATATAAGAGAGTACCCCCCTTCCTGGCTTTGGAGAGCACTGGAAAGCAAAAGAGTCACTCACGGCAAAATGATTGTAACTGTAGATTCACTGGTGCTCTCTTAACACCAGCAACATCCATAGCTTGATGTATGCATTGACCTGAAACTGAGCACACTAAAAAGAGTGAAAACACACAACACCACACAACAGACGAAAATGCAACAACAAAATACAATGACACAGCGCAACACAACAAAGCACGACAAGAAAGCACAACAACATACTATGAAACAAAACAAAACACAACTGCAACAAAACAAAACAACACAACAACTCAACAAAACTTAATGAAAAAACGACACATAATAACACAACAAAACCCAATAAGACATGACACAACAAAACTAAACAACAACAAAATAAAGCACAACAAAATGTAACATATAACACAACTAAACACAACAAAACATACAACAAACCAAAACAACAAAATAAAACAAAGCACAACAAAACACTCACAACAACCAAAACACAGCACAGCTCTACACAACAAAATTCCATCATGTCTGCAAGGTTGAACAGCTTGTTTTCAGAGACTAAGAAATGTATTTTTCATTATAATAATTTTGCAGGAGTGACTCTTGATTCTGGCAAGCGTTATACACAGACAGTGGAGAAGTCATTTCACTTGTCAATGGCAGCTCTGGGTTTTCAGAACTGTTCATCAACACCAGTAACTGTGATGGTTGAAGTAGATAAAGCACAGTTTGCACTCTGCACACTGCAACCAGGAAAAATTCCACAGCAACCTTTAGACTACTGCTTCACTGAAGGAGAAGAAATAACTTTTTTCACAGAAGGACCTGGTGATGTCCATTTGACAGGTTTGCACTTGTTGCTAACTTTTAGTACATAATATATCTTTTTTATCCATAGAGTGATAAGCACAGACGAAGGAATCTTTGTTTTTCTTTTTGTCACTTTGCACAGGTTTGACTGTACTTAGTCAGAATGTTGTAACTCAGAACTTGATATTTTGGTGTGGTGTTTCCTCACCAAAAGATCCTATCAGGCTAAAAGCAACCCAAAAAGAGTCCAGCAGCATGAAACTTACCAACCCCACTCCCTCCCAAAATAATAATGATAATAATAAAGGGACTGATTCACTTGTTTGTGACCAAAATGAGAGAACCCCCAAAAAGACCTTACCAAAATTATTACCCTAAAGAGTTACTTCAACCTTCCTAATCCGAGCAGTCTCAAATCCCAGATTTCAAACTCGAAAAAGGTCTTCACACCTTTCTGTCACTAGGATTCCTGAGTATTCCTTTTGTGTCTGTCCACTCAGGTAATAAGCTTGTTATATTTTTCTGGTTAGGTTATTTAATGGATGAACCAAATACTTTGGAATTTGAGAATGATGAAGATGAACTGACTGCTGACACTGACGAATCTGAATCTGCGTCAGTTAGCAATTCTGATTCTGATGATGATGAATCTTCCAGTGATGAAATTACTCTTGGAGATTTACTGCAAAGTGGAGACATTACAAATGATGATAATGATGATGAAGACAATGAAGATGAGGAGAGTGGTGATGATGATTGGGATCCGTCAAAGGATAATCCCAAGAGACGAAAACAAACCAAAAAAGAAAAGAAGAAAAAGAAAAAATCAAAGACAGAGGATTCTGATGAACACAATGATGTGATTACTAGTAAAGATTTCGAACAAACAGAAGGAACTACACAAAATGAAGATGGTGATGATGACTATGATCCTGAGAAACAAATTAAATCAGACACTAAAAAGGAAACAAAACGAAACAAAAAGAAAAGGAAAAAGCTGGAAATGGAGCAACCAACTGTTGAAAATGGACTTACACAACCACAAAACCTGAAGAAGAAAGCTAAAAGAACTCAGTTAAAATCACCTGATAATGATAGTGGTGTAGTAAACACAGAAAGTGCGAATTCACTTCAAAATATCAAAGAGAGTGAAAAAGTTAATTCCACTCCAGTTAACTCATTAAACTCAGTAAAGACTTACTCAAGTAAGAAGAATGAAGGAAAAACACAAAATCAAGTTGATTTACAAGAAACAAGTCCTGAGAAAAGGAACAATCAATCACAGGTCAATGAGGTAAGTATATGGGCTTTCCAAAGCTAATTTTAAAGATATTATTTTTTTTGTTGGGGTACCTAAAGCGTAGTATTTCTGAGGAAAACAACAGACTGTGATATCCATGAAGAACATTTAAGGGGAAACATTGTGAATTTCATTAAACAGTGCCAGTTTAGTTCTGTAATAATTAGCGATTGTCCATATTAGCGTATATTTCCATCACCATATTTACACTTTTTGTCCTTAATATATTCTTATCATTTGTGTCATCTACCTCACTTTAATTTATATTATGCACTATTGAACATTTTCTTTCATTCCCTGATGATGTGGTAGAACGGCGAAAGCTTGGAATTAAAATACAGCAGCTCAAGGCCTCAATTGAATCAATGCATCTATCTAGTGCTAGTTTAGTTTTTTGTCAAGGCACAGTGCCTGATCAGTTCCAATGCCAGTTATTTAATGATACACACTCAAGCTCATGTTCTGGAGTCCCCTTTATTAAGCTTTTGGATTTGGGTCAAAAATGTTGATTCTCGTTTTTTGAGTCCTGAAATAATACTGTGGAGCCATGTTTTCTCCACTTGAGCAGAGGAGTAGTAGGAAGTAGTAGTAAGAAGCACTTTAATTTTGTAAAACAATATTGGAATTGTACAGACAAAGAAGAGGAAACTACCAGGAGGGACAGTATTAGAAGATATCACAAAAGGAACTGGACCAGTGGCCAAGAAAGGACAAAAGGTAGATCTAGAAAATGATCCAGTTAGGCTGAATAATTTACATTACTAAGATAAACATGTGAAATTTAATTTTAAGAAAATTGAAACTGCTCTGGACTAATGAAAGTTACCTACAGTACATGTAGAACTATTTTTGAAGCAGAATATTGAGTCAGTTTTTTCTGGCACAGATCTTCACTATTTAGACATAAATCAGCAAAAATCCAGATTTTAAAATCCATATTTTGGAATATCATGACCTTCATTACATTTTATCAGTGCTTTCTGGCAGTTTTATTTATTTTCTTCTTCTGCAACAGGTTCATGTTTACTATAAAGGCCATTTAGCAAAGACCAAGAAGCAGTTTGATGCATGCCTAAATGGACCTCCATTTTCATTCAGACTGGGTGTAGGAGAGGTGATACGAGGCTGGGATCTGGGTGTAGCTGGTAAGTACTTAAAACCCTGATATCGACGTACAAGTTCTCCTTACAGAGCTCCATAAGTTTTTTGAAATACTAGTAGTGAGAAATTACCATTCTTGTCATACAGGTATGCAAGTAGGAGGCAAAAGAAAACTAACAGTACCTCCCTCACAAGGGTAAGTTCTTGGCTAATGTTACCCCACTAAGGGTGGGGTGTTGGTAAACATTACTCCTTCCTCTGCCCCTAGAGGGTGGGTGTGAGGCATGGTGGATCAAAGATTATCACCCTGGGTTTAGCTGTTCAGAGAGTGGATAATACCATTCACTGGATAAATCACTGGTCAGTGGATAGCATAGTTTGTTTTACTAACACTTATCCACTGTATAGCAACTTATCCAGTGAAGAGTGTTATCCACTCTTTGAACAACAGAACTGCACCCTGTACTTAAGATTGAACAGTTCAGGCAATTGCTTTGCATTCTTGAGTGAGGAGGCACTTTCTTCTCACAATGCCTCTTTGCTCTGATACAAGGCTAAGGCTGGAAAAGTCAGCTTCACATACTCACTTTTTCAGTTAATTTACCTTGTTCATCAGCTTCAAGTTGATAAATAACTTATGGCATCAACTCAGTTGTATTTAATTGAATACTACTGTCTCGCCAGCTACTGGAGAAAAACCTTTTAATGCATGGCTTTTGCTTTTTTTTATTGCCACCAAAATATACATGTATTTATTATCAGTTCTGGGTTCAAAAATTGTTACCATTCATCATTGCTCCTCAAACCATTATTTTTGTCTTGGAATTTCTCCCTTATTTTTCATACTTAATCACTCTTGGACTAATAATATCACTGTTACTGGAACATGTGGCAGTATGCCATGTAATGATATCTCTAATATTTTTGTTGTTGGCAGGTATGGGAACAAGAAGATGGGGCCAATTCCACCTAACAGTACCTTAGAATTTGAGATTCAACTCATCAGGCTGCAATGATATTGTAAAGGGGCTAGGCCATGATTATCACTCATGTGGACAAACTGGTCTCAAAGACATAACCAAGGGCAATCAGTCTGAAAAAGACAGCAAAGCACTTAAAACTGCCCAGCTTGGTCTAAGTAAAGTGATGGTTCTGTTCCCATTCTTAATTCTTCCGCTAAATGTACGGTATGATAGAGATAGCTGAGATGTGTGCTGAAAAATAGTGCCTTACTGATGACAGCTCTGTACAGATCCGTGTTTTGTCTTAGTTAATAGTGATTCCTACTCACATGTGATATCTTATGACCACACTACAACCAATCAAAGATATTTCCTGGATTCCTTTAAAACTGCATCATTAGTATGCAATTTTTGGGTGGAATCTTGGCTGTCACTCTCCTGCAGATGGCAAGCTCAACCAAACTATTTACTTTGTTTACTCTAGACACGAGAGAGCAAACACACGATTTCTGGTTCTTATACATTCTGAATATGCAAGACCATTACACACAACTGTAATTCAACGGAACTGACATATTCTATACATTTTTGTAATTTCCTACAGAGCAAAGTCACTTCTCTTAAGTGGTCACCTCTCTTGTAAGGCAGTCTAGCATTTTGTGGGAGGGAACTTACTAGTGATCTCACCATGGAGCAAAGTGATTTTACATAACCCAGGGGTTACTACACAATCAGATACTATTAGACCAGAATTTTTACAATTCCTCTGTTTAGTTTTGGCTCTTTGGTGATGATTGTTAGATCATGTTGTTTTCCTCGGGATTATAAAAAAACTCACAAAACTGAACTATCCTGGAGCCTTATACATAAGTCTAGATAATATGCTGTTCAATTCTAGGAGAACATTTGTTTGTGACAGTGTACATCTTTGTGGAGTAACTTGTAGCATTTTTGAAAATCACTGGGATTATGGAGGCAAGCAGCATGACCAGGACTTGAAAAAAACTTGAATTCCATTTTGCCCTTAGGACAAGTAGGTCTAAAATTTTGCTTGCCCTGGGCAAGTCTTAGTTTGCTCTTTTAGTTATTTAGTTGGCGGATGACTTGCCTGATCCTTGCCCATTGGGCAAGTGAGAATAAAAAGGTACTTGCCCAGAAGGAAAATCTACTTGTCCTGGACAACAGGACAACAGTTTTTTCAAGGCCTGTTGTCAAATTCTCTTAATGCTGATCTTTCTCAGTACATTTTTAACAAGTTGTTTTTAATTTATTATAAATTTAGACATTGTATTGTATTTTTAGCTGAATCATTTTGAGGTTGGACATCATTTAAATATTTTGTTGGCATAGTTTTCAAGCAATGTGGATACAGAATTATTTAGTGTTGCGCTGCCTTATTGTTTTTTCATCCTTTGAATTTTCCAACCTTTGCAAGCTACACTGAAACATCAGTGGTCTGAATATAGTATTACTGGTGAACCTATTGATGTTATCGCACACTCTAAATTTCTTTATTATTACTTTACAAGGTCACATAACAAGACACTAAGTACCAAGTACTCAAAGTACTTTTTATCTCTTTTATAAACACCTTTGTGTCTTGCTTTATTAGGAGATGAAAAACTTTCATCTAGCACTTTCATCAACATTATTACCACTAAAATTTTATCACGGATAGTTTTGAATGTAATAATTAAGTATATATGACACTTTTAAACCACATTTAATGGAAAACATCAGCTTTAAATAAAACATTTTTCTTTTATTCATTGACTTCTAGCCCTGCTCAACACAGTCATGTAGTCTTGCAATACATCATGCACTCATGCAATATCTATCCAGTACACATTGTGGACTATTTTAGGTAGTAACTCTAGTGTGAAACCTGTATCTGACAGGACTTGGAAAAAAAGCTACTATTGATATCATTTGACCATGCTAAGCTTTTGAAATTTTGTGCTGTGTGACAAACTAGTGAATCAAGATACCATTGCAGTGGATAACTGCTCTGCGAGACACCCTATTAGCTAGAAACTTGTACTGTGAAGGCCAGATAGCAAAACAAATCTAGAACAATCAATGGATTAACAGTGAGGAACTGAAGAGGATCCACAATATGAGGCAGAGTGTCAATGACTTTTGTCTGTGAGCACATTAGCCAGTGAATAATAATGATGATGATGATGACGACGACGAAGACGACGATGATGATAATGATGACAATCTAGTCCCTGTGCAAGTGTGTGTCATGTACTTGTTTGGTGTGGGACGTCAAGATCTTGTCCACATTCAGAAGTGTTCAGTGTTTCATTGTCTGCTGTCGTGGTATCACCACTTAGTCCACCATCCTTGGCTTCCAGTAGCTGTTTCATTAGCATGTCTCGCTTGGCCACACACTCCCTTGTCAATGAGTGCAGTGAGTCAATAAAGTGTGTATGGAACTCTGATAAGGCAGATACTCCTTGAAAAAGAAATTCCAAGAAAATGTGTTAGAACGACAAAGGGGAAAAACATGAAGATGTTACTGGCCTCAACCGCAACCATGCCATGAAAAAGTAAAGAAATGTGTATAGTATCAAAACTTTATGTCTCGTGATCATTTTGCATGGGCCAAAGGTATCTCTATATCTGGTTGACAGTGTCATGATCAGACTAAATAATACAGTTAAACTACACCAAAGGGCCGGGGTTGAATGTCTGTGATATAGAGGTGTCCATGTTATGGAGATGTCTGTAGGAGAGGTTTGACTATTTTCTGCAGCATCTGCAAATCATCACTTGCATTGCCACTGACAAAAAAATAAGTAAATAAATATAGCTTAATTGACCACTCCCCCAATGGGGTTTTTCAGGGCCAGTGAAAACAAATGATAAAAGTAGTAACGTACTGGTTAAATGAATATAACATAAAATATCCCCACTGGCAAGAGACAGACCAGTTGGGTATTTACAAATGCGGACAAGAAACTGAACTCGGGACTACAATGCCAACTAGTGGTCAGAATGGTACTTGAACCAATGACTTCCGGATTTCAAGTCCACTCTGCCATACTGCTACCAGGTGAAGTAATAATAATAATATTGATATATTAGAATCCCTAATGAGGAAAATGATGTACTTCTGCTGAACATTTTTATCTCTTGGTTTTTGAACCTAATCTTGTCCTCTCATTTCTTCTCATCATTGTCATTCTCCTTTCTGTGTGAGAATTCAAGTTACCTTATCCTCTTTTAACAGTTGTATTACCTTGTTCATCTTCATAATTATGGGACTGAAGAAATTCCAAGGCATCTGATAACTGAATGAAGGAAGTGGAGAAAAAGCAAGGAGTCAGTTTAATGACACGAACTACAATGCATTTCAAATATCAGTTCTGTTTGAATGTTGTGCAAATCAAGTGTTACAAGTACATAATACTAAAATCAAAATATGTGCAGAAAAACACTTAAAAGGGAAGGGACATCTGTAGTGATGGTATCGCTGCCCACCACTTGAAGTCATCTCTACGCCAGTCAGCAAAGGATTGCAACAATTCATAGTAAATATGACATATTTGGAGTTGTCATGCAATGTGACAGATGGTTGTCACACTACACTTCTCTTGCATGATGACCTATGTCATGGAACAATAGTTACACTATGCAGGTTAAATTTTACCTGAGGAGCATGATCCTTGAACGATGAAAGAAAATTTCTCAAGTCATTTTCAGAAGCTGTGTCCTTCAGTTTTCCATAAGCACTGAGAATTTCTGTCAAAACAAGAAGTAAGAATATCTTCCCCCAAACTCAAATCACACCTTAATTCTAAATTCTACAAACATGAAAACAAACCTTCCAAGGGTTTACAAAGCAGTACTTTCAAGTTTCCTTTAAATGTTTGGTATGCTTCACTGTTGAGGCAAGAAAACACAGTACACATTACAACAAACACACCGGCCTACAAAACACAATGAAATTACTCTGTTTAGTGTACTTAGTGTACTACTCAAGGTCCCTATAACTGAGGAAATAAAAAAACTAACTTTTAAGAACACCCTTGCTAGAGCTGACACACTGAATGAAGGAATTTCCATGCTCTCTCTCCTTCTCCAAGGGGCGACAGCAAGTAGTCCAGCCTAAGAGAACTATAAGGCACAAGTTGCAGGGAGCATGTGCAAAGTGTGTGTATCCTTGAACAAAATAGCCCAAAACTTGCCCCATAAATTTACTCCTGTACACTTATTGTAAGTCTTTTTGACTAAAATAAACTATTGGGGTATTAGTTTTTCTCACAAGTCTTTGGGAAGACCTTGCCTCTTAAGAATTACCTCACTGCAGACAACAGCGATTCTGCATACTCAGCCTGACATTCATAAACTTTCTGATGAAATGACAGCTCCTCCTTAAGAATTTTTATCTGTATGAAAATAAAAATGGAAAAAAAAAGTTGTCAAGTTAAAAGTAACAAGACATACTGGGTATATGAGGATCAGGATGAGTTTCACAAATAGCTGAGAATTGCTCAAACTGTCAGCTAATAAAGGACGCCTTTTTAACCTGGCAATGGTTGAGATCTCTGGCCAGTGTTGTTTGAAAGGTGGATAATGCTATCCATTGAGTAAATCACTATCCAGTGGATAGGGTTATCTACCTTTTGCCCAACTGGGACCTGATCTGTATTAGTTTATTGATGGGTGAGAAATTGGCTTAAACCTATACTGATAGCTTAGAAATTGCCAATACTGACAACTGAGATTCCAGAACCCCATCCAGGCCCTAGTATATCAGATGTTAAAGGAGCTCAGTCACGGTTTGCGCATATTGAAAAGTTTAGCCTCAATTTTTCAAATTCGTCGTTGGTAATCTGTGTCAATCTTCTCCATCCTTAGCCATCCTTGTTCCTTTATGGTTTATCATTATCTCTGGTGTTTTTCTATCTTATTAAACTGTTATTTTAAGGTTTCCTACTAGTTAAAGGTAATTTTGTGTGTGGCCAAAATAACTCAAAATAATGAGACTGAGCTCCTTTAAATCTTGCCCAGGTTCCTACATATGATTTTGTCCAAGGCCTGAACTACAAAATCGTTTTGGTGATGTCAATAGAAGGAATGCATTGTGTCATGCGATCCGGACCATATTGACGGTCGCACATAAAGAGACCTAGGGATATTGACGGTTGCACATAAAGAGACCTAGGGACTAGGCAAGGTTAGATTCATAATAGGCTTGTGACTGTCAAATGTTCCCTAAGCACCCTGTTTGTCAACAAGAAAGGGCATATGACTTTCCTATGCTTTGGGTTCACAACTTACCTCAAGAGACAATACATGCTTCAAGTAGCTGACAGATTTCATTAGCCCTTGCACAACTGATCTCACCTAAAAGTCAAAAAAGACATGGAAAACATTTTCCCTGTTTTTCTGTAAAGCTGTAGACTGAAACACTCAGTTTAGGAGCACAATCACACACAGCATTTCTTGTTATACCAAACTTCCACTTGTGTATAAGTATAAGTACTGTTGATAGAAACATCAGGTCCAGGATTGTGATGTACCTCTTGTTGCTTTTTCCTGCTCAGGTCTGGCATGTGGGACATAATATTCTCCTCTGTTAAATCTTCTCGGATAATCTTCTTGAGGGGAGGCTAAAATGTGCAACAAATATTCTGACTTATGTAATGATACATCAATCAGATCAATAGCTACGTGCACCACGCACAGGCAAGTAATGCTTTTCAATCGCTGCAACAAAATGCAAAAAAATATAATTTTTGGCTTGCCCTTTGGGAGTTTGATGATCCACAATGTTTGTTTTCAGCAGAGGTAAATTTGTCTCAAATTTAACCACTGCCTCAGAAAATGGCGGTTGAGTGCCTGAGCCATTTTCCACTATTGGAACGCGAGTTGGAGACTGCTCTCATGAATGGAGAATCCTGGCAACCCAGCCCAGAGCCCCCACACGGAAGAAGAAAAAATGGCACCTGTCACATTCTTTTTGATAAAACAGCAGAAAGAGTGGGGGATGGGGTAGACAGCCTATGAAAGAAGCCCATGTTCAAGAAAACATTCACTAAACGCAAACTACAACAACATACGTGGAACCCTGGTGCAAGTGAATATTTAAATGCAGCTGAATGCAAAGGTCAGGCTAATTTCTTGATGTTGTTAACTCCATTAAATTGCATTTCTCTGCATTATTCTGTTACAGACACTAAAATACCAAATATTGCAGATAAATGCATAGTAGCATGGTAAAGAAAAACAGTGGCTATTTTGCCATTGCACCTAGGTAGTAACTTCTAGGAACATGTTCAGCAACTAGAATTTAGCATGGAGAACATGAGCCTTAGTGAGGAGACCTCATAAAATATCTGGTGATGTGAATATCATGCATCCCATCCCCAGGGTCTCTTTTTTTCCTACGCCCTAGAATGAGACAAAGGGAAGAAGGGCAGGTAGTTGTGAGACTCTGGGGACAAGGTCGACCATCAACTATACATCAGTTACGTCATGTTAGCAGTAATGTAATGACTCCAACTGAATCTTACCCATGGTGCAGCAGGGTAGAGGACAGAAAGAGACAACAGGTCTTCACTGCAGTCTCTCAGCATGTCAGTCACTGTTGTCATATGACCTGCTAATCTGTCTCTGATTGGCTGTGATATGTGTTCACTGGTTAAGATCCCTGAAGGTTGGTGTTGAAGCATTTCATTCAGACACACCATGTTCTTGTACAGCTTACAGAGCTTGGATTCTAGTCTAGACTGGAGAGGATTATCATATTTCATTCTTGGGCAGGTACTTTCACAGCTACTAACAGGTAACAGGTGACAGACAACTCTAACCCTTACTTGGACTTCTACCCCTTAGGTTGCAGTCCATGTACAAGCTTGCCTGGCAGCCTATCAGGCCAGCACACAATCTAAGCCAGGTGTTTAAATAGGTACTGGCAAATTAAATGCCGGGGGTTACCCTGCAATGGACTATCATTCCATCCAGGGGGGAGTAGAAATACTGCTGGTCGGTTGATGCTACAGAAACTGCGATAAGCTAGCCCAAGACGGACCACTTGGCCCGACGCATACTTTACATTGAGGTAAATATTTGGTGATTTGTCCATAACCTAATAAGAACTCAATTTCATCCACTGTGATATATTAAAAGACTGAAGCAACCCTTTCTAGGGCTAACTAATTCTCTAGAGTTTAACTGACTCTCTAGATTAATACCTCACCACATGCTTCAAGTTAAGATGGTCCACTTTGCCACTACAACAGTCCAACAATGTCAAGGCTTGATCTTCACCACTTTTGGACTGTTTCAGAAAATCACTCATGTACACAGCTGGCAGAGAAAGATCGTCAGTTTCTGCAATCTTAGAAAATGGAAGAATCAGAGAGAGATTATTGTAAGTTATTGTAATATTGTAATAATTATTGTAATTTTCCAATTACATACATACCTCTTTGTTTTTATATAAATCAAGCCTTGCTCCTTCTACTTTGTATTCTAAATTCTGCACATATTCACGTGCTACTGTTATGTAATTTGAGGAATCGTCTGATGAATGAAGACTCCTGCAAGAAGCATTTACAAAAAAATAATTTACAACATCTGGCACAAACTTAACAAAGAGAAACTCATTTCACAACATTTTCATCAACTAATAAACATATGTATGTAAATACCATGTAATTAATCCAAATTTAGTTGAAATTCAGTTGAAAAAGATCTTAATAAAAAAACAGTTTTAAAAATTACAAGACAAGCACAGTAACTGCTAAAAATAACATCTACAACAAATACATCATATTATTTAATTTCATAAATTAAAATTAATTTTGATTTTCATATGAAATGCAATAGTGTGTACCTCAAGATCTCCTTTAGGTTTAAAAGTTTATTTTCAACTTGCAGGAAAACATTCCTTCTGGCTTGTAATGCACTGGATTGAAGAAGAACCTGGAAACACAAATGTAAATTTTAAAAATAAAAAAGAACATTTAGGGGAGGAGAGTTAATCAACGCTAAGGAGAAGTACCATGTAGTACCAAAACCTTAAAATTGTCTGGAAATGAGGTATCTGCTTTCCTTTTACACTGTAATCACTGTCAAGAGGCACAGGACGCTAACTGTACACTATACATGACAAATTCTATACGATACTTTTAACTTCCATTCATGTATTGTAATACTTCTAATGGTAGATGATATTGGTACTTATAGGCAATCTGAATTTAATAAATTTTCAAACATTGCTCCAAGCAAGTATCAATGTCAAGAAACATTATAAATTGTACAGTTGTGTGCAAAAGAATACCTGGTCTGACTTCACGATTAACCAGACTAATATAACACATCTATTTTTTCTCCTTCACTTTTCTTTAAAACATAACAGTTGATTTTTCTACAAAGGTGAAGCAGTTTTTAATTTTCAGTGTGAAACCAATTTACCTTAGTATAGTCTACTAGCTTATAAAAAATTTGCACAACCAGTCACAAAGTTTCTTTGTTCAAAACAGTTTGAAGGGCACCCCTGAAATAAAATTTCAACTAGTAAATGATTCTAAATTACAGGGTAATACGACACCATACTTGATATAACTTTTTAAAAATTTTAGAGTAATGAAGTCCCTTACCTGTCTCTCGAGTTGTATAACTTGTGACTTCAGCAAGTTCACTCTTCTTTCATCAAATTTCTCCATTGGCACCTCCTCCACAAGCTGTTTATAAAGAGACCTGCAGTGTCCAATATATTCAGTTTAGAAAATAGCCCCCAAAAAATATGCACGCTGATTGGTTTAAAATCATGTTTCTATAACTTGGTGTAATGCTGGCACGAGCAAAGAGAATTTACATTTTAATGATCAAAGTAAACAAGTTATTTTTCTTTTTTTCACTGCAGTATTTTCTAAAAGAAATAGAAAAAAAGGTCTCTGTGTTTCTGTCAAGTTATAGAAACACTCATGAAAATTTGGGAGAACTCGAAAAACTGTGGAAACACTCACCTAATGGTTCTTGTTCCCATAGCATTTCTGGTTCTCCCAAACTTTCACTTATGTTTCTAATTAACTCAATAGAAACAGGCACATGTTCTCTATTTCCTAAACAATGATTATACAACTCAACTCCTGAATTTGATTATCACAGTCTACTTGCTCTTATTTTCTACAAGCCATATGTAGTAAACTTGCATGCACCCTTCCAACTATTCAACTACACATTACAAGTATCAAGCTTGTGGCTTGCTTGTTAAACTTAGTAACTTCCCCTCACAATAGCTCAGACAAACAAAGGCAAAGATTTCCCACAGACTATGACTAGCTTGTTTATATTTATCTTTGCCTAGAAACAGCTTACCTAATGAAGAGTAGCTCTGCTTTAAGTTCACTATTTTCTCTTTTCAGAGTCTAAAAGAGATGAAATAGAAGTTATGTTTCATTCCCATCACTCCAGACAAACATAGTCATATGTAGTCAATTACTTTAGACTAACCTTTTAAATGATCCATTAATTATAGCGCGTATCCCTTGCGATCAAGTGATCACAGGTTACTTAAATGGGGCAGATATAAGGAATTCAGAGCAGGTTGGTCAAACCCCCTAAATTAAAAAAAATGAGACGTACATGTAACATGCTGACATGACCTTAGCATCCCAAAAATCACATTTCCAAAGACCTCAAAGTAAAAATTTTTTCCAGGGGATGGTGTCCCCCCACCCCCACGAGGGAATGCCTTCAGCAGTACCTATCTCAAATCCCCTTCTCTGTAATCCTGTATCTGCCCCAGCTTAACCCTTAGGTATCACATCTCCACAACCAGTCATGAGTGTTTGTTGTCATCTTATGGTATGAATTTGCTCTTTGATTACACAGTTCTGAAAATGTTTTGATTTTGTCATCATCATTATCAAAACTACAGTCCAAAATCAAAATAAATCCACAATAACTGCACTGTATACATAGCATGGCCTAGCATCAGTAGACAGAGTGTAAATCTTTTGATAGCCATACCTCCAACTCTTGTTGGCATTTTTGTAACAGTCTGTCTTTCACTCCAGTAGGTGTCTGTGTGTCTAAAGTTGACAGCCTGATAGCACTTGCATTTCTAGATGACGTCCCTTTGAAATCTGTGGTATATGCATTACTACTTGGGGATCCTGCAACCCTTGTCTGGGAAATTATTTAAGAAATTATATATAGCTAAGAAAGTTAAGCTTATATGGTTTTCTGCTTTCATATGAAAGGATATGTCTTGCAAGCTAAAATCTCATATTTCTATTTTAGCATGTTTCAAAGGAAAGCGATTGTGTGGTGAAACTGAAAGGCGAGGCAGCTCATTTCTTATTAATACCAGACAAGCAAGTTGATCGTCAAAGATTTAGAACTCAAGATCAAGGAAATAAGTCACATTGGTTCACTCACCCTGGCAGTAACATTTCTTGTTTTGTTTACATGGCTAGAGCTTGAACTAAATGATGAAGGTCGACTGGACATGGGAGTTTTCTTCATCGAGAGTGTCTTAAAAATGATAATTATTATTCTGATTTTACGAAAAAATCAGTCACAACAACATTACTGCTCGCGGTCGCCCATGGATTTTTGTTCGTTTTGCCACCCGCCATTTTGTTTTGTTGCAGGCAGAGAAGAAGACTGGAAACTAATGGCGGGAACAGCATCAAAATTCGCGCACAAGGTCCAAACGAAAGAAATCGAGAGACCGTGACTTGTTGTCCAACTTCAATTAAGGTTTTACTCTTTACACAGTTCACTGACACATGACAACTGCTTTTAGTTTGCTAACACTCTTCTAGCTGCTGCATCAGAGCGAGTTTTTTTGTCTTTCATTACTTAGAAAATCCATTCTTTAGTAGCCAAGGAAGAACAATGGAGGATTACATTGAGGCATCGTTCATACGTCAACACTGAACAAAATAGTTAGCGTTTTTATGTGAGCTAGTAATTAGTGACGCCTTTTCTCGCATAAAATGGCATTTTGAGCACCGAGAGTTTGAGTGACAACCAAGAAGTTCCCAAGCGTTAGTCTGATCAGACGGCCTGGTTCGTCACGACTGCCTCAAGGGAAGGGGAACATGAATGCGTGTGTCTGACTACAGTAGCTTTCTCTGTTGAGGCTCCCCAGAGTAGTGGCCCGCGAGAACGTCCGGTGAGCATCTCTCTAGGCCATCATGGCCAGAGAAGAGGTGGGGGCCGGGATAGAAACCGGGAGTTCTTAGGTTCTGCGAAGTGAGGTACTCCTGCTCTTCCGTTCCGTGAAAATTCCGTTTTGTCTCTACTTTGCATTTTACCTATGTTGCTTGCACTCTTTTACGTGTCTACACCGTGCGCGTGTAAAAGTGCGTTCCTTTTGGGTAATCTGGATTACTGATCCAAGACGATCATGATACATCAAATAGGCCGATAAATCCACTCTAGTCACGGTTTCATGCACCCTGATCTGAGTGATCTCACTCGAACGCGTATTTCGCGGGTTAAGGGAAGAGCCACAAGCAGCTACCTTATTTCACCCTATTTCTTTTTCTTCCTTTGTTATCAGGATGGGAAAGCACTTTCTGAGCCAAAAGAAGCTTCAGTGTGATCTAAGTAAGTAAAGGTTAAACAGATAGTAAGGTTTGATTGAAATTTTAGCTCAACGCCACAGAAGATCCAATATTCATTATTGGTCATTGACTTTTGTAATATTTGGTGGCTCTTAAAAGAGCCGTTTTTGTTTTCTTGACGCGTCGGTTTACGCGCGTTCTCCGCGAATTCGGCGGGCGAGCTGAATGTCTTTCGGCATGATGGTGACACGCTTGGCGTGGATGGCGCACAAGTTGGTGTCTTCAAAAAGACCAACAAGGTACGCTTCGCTAGCCTCCTGAAGGGCCATCACTGCTGAACTCTGAAAGCGAAGGTCCGTCTTGAAATCTTGAGCAATCTCGCGCACAAGACGCTGGAAAGGCAACTTGCGAATCAGCAGCTCTGTGGACTTCTGGTACCGACGAATTTCACGAAGAGCGACAGTTCCGGGCCTGTAACGATGCGGTTTTTTCACGCCACCGGTTGCTGGGGCACTCTTCCTTGCAGCCTTGGTTGCAAGCTGTTTGCGAGGTGCTTTACCTCCAGTAGATTTACGCGCTGTTTGCTTGGTACGAGCCATCGATAACAAACCTTGAGTCTACACCTTAGGAAAAGAGATGGAAAATGATGAAAGTAACGCTACCGGCGATTTATAAGTTAGCGCCTACATTCATGATTGGTTTATTTTTCTCAAAGGTGATTGGTCAGAATACTACTTGCTATCTCGTGACTGGTTCCAAAGAACACCTTTTCATTGGTCAGCTTACGCAATTTTCGATCCTATTTACATTAGAAGCTTGGCCAACATCGAGAACCACTTGGCAAAGTCCATCTTCCAATTGGAAGTGTGGGCCATAAATTACTCGCAAAGCGTCATTTACGACTACCTGAAATTGATATAATCTTTTCAGGGGAGAATATCTTCAGTTGCCAAGATGAATCGTTCTCTTTATCCCGCTTCGTGTCCTCCTATTGTACACGTACCCACTTGCATAGTCATGGTGGGTTTACCGGCTCGAGGCAAAACGTATGTCTCTAGAAAGCTTGCTCGCTACCTCAACTGGATCGGTGTGAACACGAAGGTATTTAACCTTGGTGAATATCGTCGTGAGATGGCCGGCGCTCATTGCAAGCACTCGTTCTTCGATCCGACCAATGCTGATGGTATGAACGTTCGCGAAAAGTGCGCAGAACTAGCTCTTGAAGACATAACGAAATGGTTGAACGATAAGGGTCAGGTAGCCATCTTTGATGCTACAAACACCACTCGAGCAAGAAGAACGAAAGTCACCGATCATCTCGCCACTCATGGTTTCAAGGGTTTTTTCGTCGAGTCAGTTTGCGACGACAAAGAGATCATACGTTCCAATATTCTAGAGGTGAAAGTCAACTCGCCTGACTATCAGGGGGTCCCCTCAGAAGAAGCTTGTCAAGATTTCGAAGCCCGGATAAACCATTATAATGATTATTATGAACCAATTTCTTTGGATCATGATCTTAACATGCCATTTCTTAAAGTGATTGATGGTGGTAAGAGGTTTCTGATGAATAAAGTGGAAGGCTACTTGCAAAGTAGAATAGTGTATTACATAATGAATCTTCACATCACCCCTAGAGCCATCTACTTGTCAAGACACGGTGAAAGCATGATGAATTTGCAAGGTAGGATCGGTGGGGATTCTGATCTCACTGAAAGGGGCTGGGAGTACAGTAAAGTCCTGGGGAAGTTCGTCAAAGAGAGCATGCCAGCCGACCTCAAGGTTTGGACAAGTGAATTGAAAAGAACCAATCAGACGGCTAGTTTTATAGACAGACCAATTGAAATATGGAAGGCTGTCAATGAAATTGACGCTGGAGTATGTGAGGGAATGACATACGAAGAAATTCAAGAGCAGTTTCCAGAGGACTTTGCTAGACGAGATGAGGATAAATTTCATTACCGGTATGTCCGCGGGGAGTCTTACGAAGATCTTGTTGCCCGCTTAGAGCCAGTTATCATGGAACTTGAAAGGCAGCATAATGTCCTTGTCATTTGTCACCAAGCAGTGGCGCGGTGCCTCTTAGCCTACTTCCTTGACCACAACTCTGAAGAGCTGCCCTATTTGCGAGTGCCTCTACACACCGTCATAAAGCTCACCCCAGTCGCATATGGTTGCCGTGTGGAGAAGTTTGATCTGAAGATCCCCGCTGTAAACACACACAGGGAAAAGCCCAAGGTTGTTTCAGTCAACCGTACTGAAGAAGATGCGTTAGAAACTGTTCCAGATCATGAGTGATCATTTGGAGAACAATATTTTCATTCTCAGACAGGGTATGGTTTATCTAATAAACTAGAGGGAAAAGTTTATGATTTCTGTCATGTGCTGATCAATTATTGGATACTTCAACTTCCAAAACCCAACATTTGAACTTCTGAAGTTTTAGTTCAAATTCTCATCCTCTATATTAAAAATAGTGTTTAAATGTCCCACCTCCTGTTACACCCAAACTAGTCAAATGTCCAAAAAGGATATTGCATTTGATCAATACTTAAGAGAGCATTTTTACTTTTGGTGCATATTCTGGGTTTTTTCATTAATTTCAATTTGGATGTAACAATTGTTGGGATGCAGGGTTAACTACCGGTAGTCTGCTTTGAATGTATAAAATAATAATGGAATATACAGTACATAATTATATACAAATCTTTGTGGAGAAATATATATTTAATTTCAATTGCATCCATGAATTAAACCAAAATATTAGAAACAATTGTAATGCTTCTTTCTACAAACATTTTGATTCTGAGTTTTGTGGTATTTTTTCTTTTCCATTTAGTGGATCACAGGTTTTCCTTCAACTAAAGTAACATTTCAGTAGTCGCAACATAATACTTTACCAAACGTATTTAAAATTCCTTACATGTAAAATTTTGACATGGACCAGTTTCATACATTGAGGACTTATATAGCCATAAATGTTTAATGGCTTGACTATGTCTTGCCCCTAAATACAAGGTCCCAGTGGCTCAACCCCACCCTTACCCCCTCCCACAGTGTGTCCAGTGGAACTGGATGGGGAGGGGATGGTAATTTTTTGATTTAATTGGTGCATTACAGTCAAAAACACTCATTAATAATCAACAGCTTTATGTTTCATAAAATGTTTGAATTTTTTTACTCATGAAAAATTATAATACATCTGGTCATGCCTTGGTGAAATTGTTTCTTTATTTTGTTGTCTGAAATCTTGAATTAACAGCATTTTTTGTCTTGCATATAGCATATTTAAAAACATGGTGATGGTGTTTTATTGTTACTGTAGTCAATATTTAATTAAGAATTACGAAAAAATTATTTATTCAGTTTCCTTTAAAGAGATCTCTGAAGGAATAATTATTTTTGAAACATTTTTTAATGACTTGAAAACTTGATGCATGTATTGCAACTATTTTTTTTTCAGATTATTTAATTCCATGTACTTTCTTGTTTCTTATATTAGTGACTATATTATTGTACTTAAGGCCCTTGGTCTTTTGCAGAACATATTATTTTTGATATGGGATAAAATCAGTGGTTTCATTAGTTTAGGTTTTTGATTAATTTACTTAAGGTGGCCGAACACAGTTTTCAAGAGCCTATGCTTAATTCACCATTACTTTTAAGCTGTTTATGCTTTGGCGCTCATTTTTTGCAAGAGTCAAGGTTAACCACAGAGAAGTTTATTCTCGCATTTTGGTTAAGGTGTGTGCTGTTGCCATGGCAACAGGGCTGGTTAAAAACAAGGCTTTAAAAATGGTTTTTGTTTATGTAAAAAAATCCAGTCGTTAGATTTTTTTCATCTTTTGCCCACTACGAATTGAGATTAAATCCCTTCTGTCAACACTGTTCTAATAAAATTTTGACATAGGCGATTTTCGTAATTCACCGTAAATCGTTTTCACCGCATGTTCTGTATTATTAAAAATTCCCTATGTCAAAATTCAGATTTTTTGCGATAGATCATTCACATGGTTTCTGAACTATTTTTTTGCCAAATTTCTTGAAATTCTAACGACTGGATCGTCAGAAATCCGCAAGTTTCTGCAAAAGCAATCGGTCTTAATTTTTCGAGCAACTGCGCATGCGCTGCATTTAACTGGGTTCTTTCAGTAACAAAGAGAAAGCCGAGAATTGCTGGTTTCTTTGCGTCATTACCTTTTCTAACATATCTTTGTAATAAAAGACTAAAGCCATCAATACACTGCATTCAATAATAGAGAAAAAATAGCACAGATAGTGCGGGTGTTGAGTAAATAAAATGATCGCTCTTTGCAATCCTTGTGCGCACGCTCGATTGCATCAGCAAAAACGCGTGCAAAAACTGTGTTCGGCCACCTTAAGTGGATACCCACAAGAGGCTAGTAGGGTCAAAGAAAAGAACATTTTGAAGTGAATGTCTCTTTGTATAATTTGAAAGTAGGCAGGTACCAACACTTGGCGTCTACTGAGTCACCCATTGCCATGATCTTCACACTTAAAACAACCTTGTTACTTTGTGGGTGAACTACATCAGCAAGTTCACTCATCTCCATTAACCATATCCAACCGAACCAGGTGTTGTGGATTGTAGATCTTAATGACAGCCCTGCATATCTACAATAACTGTGACCTTCTCAGGGCCCTTATTGAATGATTTTGTTTGCACACTGATGCACCAATGAAAGGTTATGCCAGTGGGGAGGGATTTGAGAGCAGTTACCTGCAAGAGACAAGTGTCTTGCATAAGAACTAGGTTTTAATGGCTCCAAAAACCAATAAGAATTTATTTGATATTGCATTTTAATATATTTTCATTGATGTATACATTTCACCAATAAAAGTAAAATATAAAACTTAAAGGTAAAAAGCTGTTAAAATTATGAGTCTAAACCTTTTTCGATCTGTTTGATCATCATCAGAGTAATGATGATGATCAAACAGGTCGAAAACGTTTAGACTTATAATTTTAACGGCTTTTACCTTAAAGTTTTATATTTTCGTTGATGTTTAATGACTCTTTTACCCATTGTTAAAAACCCTGATATAAGGTGTCTGCGCAGAAAATGTCAGCTAAGCTCAAATCTTCCTTTCAATTGCAGCCCACCCTCATGCATTAACACTGATAGAAGCATTATCCTAGGGTTTACAGTCATAGACACTGCATAAATGGCACATAACTCCTAAGCCTTGTGATGATGTTTCCAGACAAAGGATTTTTCTCATGAATGCAAGGGTTGGGACGTATAGATACTGTTATTAGATATAGACTCCACTTGTGTAAAGTGTCTATAACAAACTGACGTCAGTTTTTTATGCATCTGTCTTCTCATTTATGATAAATTGCATCACAACATTGTCAAAGGGCAAGTGGTTCCACAGTAAACTTTGACAATGTTATTACAAAATTTATCATCAATAAAAGGACAGATGCATTAAAAACTGACATCAATTTGTTTTTTACAATAACAAGACCCTAAAATGGTCAAATGCCGGAAATAAATGAGGGAAAAGATGCTGTAAACTTGCCGTAAAACAAAGATAAGTGAATTTTATTCAAAGTAACGCGAATATTGTCAATAGCTTTTTTCACTTTTCGATTGGCTACTTTAAAAAGTCAATTAAATCCCATTGGTAAAAAAGTTGACAGTTCGACAGCTGAAAGTTGAACTGTTGACAGCTTGCATAAATTAAAATTTTATCTGTCTGTGCTCTTATTGATGATAAAAATGAGCCAATCAGCACACGAGAAATTTGACAGTTACTGTAAAATAAGGTATTAAAGTACCCAAAATGTCTCCAATGGGGGCACCTACTGGACAAAAACTGCAAGTATTTACAACATTACTCGATTCAAGGCTATAGGAAAGGGATGGAGTGTATCTACTAATGGTGTGTGAAAGGGATACCGTTTTCTATGGAAGATGCGTTAAAGGGGCAGCATTTCTGTTCAAAATGTTATCTAAAAGGGTAGGGGTGGTTGGCGTTTTTCGTGATTTCAGCCCGAGTTTTTGCAACTAAGACATTCCTGTTTCACGAAGGTTTTTAAGTATTTAATCTTTTGGCAAAATATAACATTGCATTTATTGCTAGTGATGCTCTTTTGGTTAAATGCAAGATACTTTACTCTCGCAGTTCCCCTTTTCACCGAGGACTTGGTGGGTCAGTCGGTCAGTCAGTCAGTCACGTGCACAGCCAAGAACATCCCTCGGGTTAGGACCGTGGCGGATCCAGACCTTAAGCAAACAAGGAGGGTGGGGAGCGGTTTTGTTTTACTTGCCCTGCCGGGCTTTTCTCCTTTTTGTGATTTCTTTTTTTACCCCTCCCCTAGATCCGCCTCTGTAGGAGAGGGGAAAACAGTTGTTAAGGAGCTAGTCACAGACAGGACAGCATTTAGAGGCGTCGTAACTAGTAACTGTTTTTTTTTTTTTGTTTGTTTGTTTTTGTTTTGTTATTATTATTTTTCTCCATAGGCGTTTTAAGTACACGAGTAGAAATCAAGTTGTTTTTTTTTCGTCATGTGGATTTACGTCAAAAACCCCTCAAGGAGTGGTAGGGAGGCTGCCCGACCCCCACCTATGGATCTAGGAAAGTGCCCCGGGTTCATCTGACGGTCGAACGGAAGTATCTAAGGACTTCTAATGGCCGTGCTAGACTTCGCGAACCCCGTCCCGCTTCTTTCGAGTACTGAATTCCTATACAAAATGGTTACCGTGATGCGGGCAAAGCTTAGAGCAAAACGGTTTATATTGTGTATTTGATTAAAAAACAATTTGGGTAGGAAATCTTCTGTGTTCAAACAAAAACTTCGAAGGTAAAAGGAATTTTCGCAACAACTTGTGATCGAAACGAGAAAAAGGAATAAAACAGGAGAACTTGGAGAAAAATTGTTGGTCATTTCTTTTCTTTTATTTGGTGGCTTCTAAAGAAGCCGTTTTGTTTTATTCTCTTTGAGGTTCTTCTTTACTTCTTGGCTGCAGCCTTTTTGGTTTTCTTTGCTACCTTCTTCTTGGGCGCTGCTCGTTTCTTGGGACTTTTTGTGCGCTTCTTTGCAGCTGACTTAGCCTTCGGTTTCTTGGCGGCCTTCTTTTTGGCTGGTGACTTGGCCTTCTTTCCCGTAGTTTTCTTCTTCGCAGCTTTCTTAGCACCAGTCTTCTTGGTAGCTCGCTTCTTTTTGGGCGTGCCAGCCTTCTTTCGGGGTTTTTTCGCCGCTGCCTTCTTCTTCGCAGGCTTTTTCTTTGGTGCAGCGGGAGCTTTGCCGACTTTAAAAGATCCCGAAGCGCCAGTTCCCTTGGTGTGAAGTAGCTTTCCCGACTTGACGCCACGTTTCAAAGCCATTTTAAGGTGCACTGATATATCTCCAGTGACTCGGTTGTTTGCTTTGATGTACTTTTCAATGGCTTGCCGTGACGAGCCACCTCGTTCCTTCATAGCTGCAATCGCCGCTGTAATCATGTCGATGTACGGAGGATGGACTGCAGGAGGCCGAGGGGCCGCCTTCTTCGCTGGTTTTCTGCTCTTCGCCATCTTTCCAGCGGGACTTTTGGATCTTGATCTCGACCGTGACCTCGAGCGCGATTTTGACTTGGATCTGGATCGGGATCTAGCCTTAACAACACCAGACATGGTGAACACAAAGCGGAAGATAAAGTGATAAACGGTATGCTTCGGAAAAAAAATTCACGATGCAAGTAAACGTAGTTTGTTTCTCGCGCCAATTTTATAACAAAAGACCTGACGCCCGAGGGAACAGTCACCAGTCACGGATCGGCGCTAACAAGAAGACATCAGTGTCCGACATGTTTAGAATTTGTGTTTCTTCAAGGAGACTTTCAACCCTTTACTGCTCAATAAGTCACCGCAAGGGAACGGTAAGTTCTTAAAAGTTGAGCTATAGGGATCAGCTTTTCGGGTGTGGTTTCTAAGTTGGCTCTTTTTAATGCGTACCAGGGTATTTTTTACGTCTTTTTCATTACCTGAAGTGTCAAAATATCATACGAGTGGTTTAAAGTATGAATTAATTATTAATTGACTACTACAAAAGGATTGAAATCCCCTAGGATTAAAAATCGATGCCTAGGCAACAGGTCAAGAACCAAATGAGCCAAGACAATCTTATTCCATCCTTCTTTTCGCTGCCGACAATGTGTCAAAGAAAGACAAGATTTTGTGGTCGCCATTTTTGTTCAGCTCCGTTCAGTTTAAAATGGTCTTCTTCCATCGCGTTTTTGTGGCAAGCACGTATTTATTTCCTAGACTCCCAGATTGTTCTGACTTTTTTAAAACAGAACGAACACGCAATAAAACGTTATTCAGTTGTAATTTGAGGGATAGTTTGAAAAAGACGTTAAATTTTATAGTCTCACGGTCAGCGCGGCATAAGCCGAGCACGAAGTGATCTGACACTACCTAGTAACTAGACTCCATTTCATTCATTTTTAAGTTGTTAAAAAGAAAACCCTTAAAAGGCTGATGCAAGCTTGTTTCGAAAGCGTTGAACTAATGAAATACTTTTCTCCATTTTTAATCATCTCTTTTCGTGACGATTTTCTATTTTGAAAATTGCACCCTTCGACTATTATTTTTTTAGTAAGCAGGTACTATTTGAGCTCGAGTTTGAGTACCAGCACGTTAAGTTAACTTTCTGTGCAGCTTGCTTTAGAGATTTCCATCGACTGTAGGGTGCCAACTCCACCGAAAAAGGAAGAGTTTGAGAGCTCTTTAAATAAACTTATTAGCAGATTAGGTGGATTCTGTAAACCAAAGTGGTTTATGCTTATACATTTGTTTTCACAGAAGAAAGAAGCTTGTAAACGGTAAAACTTTCAAAACAAGTTTTAACATGAAAAGGGTCGTTTCTCTCATTTCACGAGTTTCTTTCTTAAGCTTAAATGATTTGTGGTGCTTGTTTGGGTCAGGTCGGTTCATCTATTCATCATATTAAAGAAAGTTCGCCGAAGTGGGTGTAACTAATAAATGTGTGTTATTTCCAGAGCAATTTGAAAAATTCCGAAAAGAGCGCGCGGGTTGAAATTGAAGTGAAAACCCCGGGGTGAAAACATATAATTTATCCAAACATTGGCACGAATTTAGAGTCTTTGTTAAGGAATCCGTTGGTAAGCAATCGCCCAAAAAGAAAAAGATTTCTTAGATATTCGCAGTCTACAGCTTTTAGCTGTCTGTCGCAGAGATTTTCTTTTCTTTTTCTAGTAGCTCTACTGAAAAGGTTCAGTTTGGTTTGTCTGTAACTTCTCATAATCGCGGATTGCAAGGATCACTCAGCTGGTTTTACATAAGCTTTCACTCTCGGAAAGCTGAAAACGCTACCAAATCTGAAGGCTTTCCAGTTAAGCTTAACTAGAAAACAAATGCTTATAACGTCAAAAACGAGTCTGGTAGGCTGTTGTTAAGTTTATTTGTAAATCGTATTGTAGTTCGCATGCTACTTTTAAAGTAAAAACTAAAATACTACTTTTTGCCAAGTGGTTCAGAGCCACTTTAATTTTTGCAAATGTTTGAGGTCACTGTAAATTCGCTCCCACAGTTTGTGACAAGTTGAATTTTGACATACTGACCGCAAATCCGCAATTCGATAATCCAAAAGTTGCGGGTGGGGAGAGGGGAGAGGCGGCGTCATTGACCTAGTTTGGAAGCATTTATATTGCCTTAAGGTCATTCCACTGAAATAAAACCTGCACTGAGAATTTTTTGAAACTTTGCCTATTGATTGTTTATATTATAGGAACTTAAATTCTGAAATAAAAATGAGGGTTCCTCATGTTCGTTTAGGAGGAGGAGCATCTTGTTTATACCCATATAAATCCTTATAATAGCACCATGATTGTAGTCACGATTGCTTGCTAAAATCACGTTTCCAACGATTGCTTTTTGTTCTTATTACTCAATTCAAAACAACAGGAAAAAATGATAAGTCCCCATACTCGTTTGCGAGAAAATGACGATTTACCTCTATGGCGAGGTCCAGCTGTAAAGAAAAAGCCGCCATTTTTAATGCGCGCGCGCTAATCACGCGTGAAATTATGAGCAGTAAGGATGCGCAATGCAATACTGGGGAATGACCTTAAGGTAGCACTTTCAGTGCGTCACTGCTGTAGAGTGTCTTATACTGACTGCTGGCCAAGAGCCACTCCAGTACGCCCCAGATATACCACAAGGCCATTCATTTCTTGACAAGGCTAATGTACTTTAACAACGCACACCAAGAAGTCGTATAACGTGTACTGCTAGTTGAATAATGATGAAATATTTTAATATCGAAATTGGAACACCCCAGATAGGGCTGTCCACAAGTTATTCGGTAGCTTTTTCAGGTGCAACTTTTCCAAATCAATTACGAATATCTGTTATCCCTGTCTGTAACTCTTTGAGTTCTGAGCAGCTTCTATCCATTCAGAGAAATTGGAGCAGCTTTTAATAACTACAGCATGTGGTCTTACATACATGGTGGTGCTCTCAGAACATAACAATATGAAACATATTCTAAGGTTAAATGTCGCAGGTATATAGACATACCGTAGGACATAAATACAAAAGAAGGTTACGTCTTCCTTCACATGCGAAATTTAAATGCACGACCATTGGCCCAATTGTTTTTGAGGGAGTGAGGTGAAGGATTTTTGCGCCAGACATAACGCAGAAAATTTGGGGGTATTTCGGCACGGGCCGAGAGTAACCGTCTTCCGCATTGCTTATACGCCACAAGAATGAGATAACTGAGATAAATATAGATGTGTATTTAACTTTGCAACTATTTCCTGTATTTCGGTTTCTTGACTTCAGTTTTAGAGTCAGACTGCATGTTATCAGAATTCTGAGAAATGATTCCAGTTTTAGCTGTGTGAGATTTACAGGCAGGAACAAAAAGATTAGATTGACGCAGTCCATCGGCCGGCCATAAGAGACAAAACATCTATAAAAGGGAGTTTACAAGTGTTTCTGAAATCCAACAATCTTTATTGTAAGCTTCTCGCAGAATTGACTCATGGCTGGCCATTGACTTTGTATTTTTTTAATTAAAGAACTTATTTTTTTTTCATTTATTCATTTATCTTTTCTTGATGTTGAAAAGTGTTGGAGAGTATTAAAGCAGATGTACATGAACTTCGCTCTCGCCCAAGAGGATTTTCATGAACGTTAAAAAAGCACACAAAACGGAAGTTTACACAACCCAGGTATGGTTTCAAAGAATTGACCCTGCTCTGACCAAATGTAACGTGGGCTCAGAAAGGGGGAACTTGCCTTGAAAAATATTATTGTCTACTTCGCGTTTGCTCGTCGCCCTGGGTCTCGAGAGTCTTTGCAGAAATAATTGATACATGGTAAGATCTGCAAACTACATTTCCGTTGTGCAATGCGGAATGTTCGTGTGATTGATAGAAAGTAGAGATTCTGAAACATTCTTGTGGAAAGCGAGCATCGTGCCGCTGGCTAGCCGCGATGTCGAAGAAGAACAAGTTGAACAAACTGAATTTGACTATAACCCCTTCTACTCCGTCTCCTGATCCACTGCAGCCCGAACCGTAAGTAAATGGCCGCTTTTGGCCTTTTTCTTCTCATTCTGAGGTCAAATCCACCTTTATTTTAAGTCACTGGCCGTCAACATCGTGCACGATATAAGCCCTTTGTACGGTGATTTTTTCTGTTGTTTTGCAGTAATGATGCCGCTGGGATCGGCTTGCAGAAAATGGAGGAGATACGAAAGAAATTCGATGAACTTGAACTGGATTCGTTACAGCGCGAAAGACTAGAGGCGTTTCTAGCCGAAAAGAGGAAAATTGGCGAGTTAAACGCAGAAGATTTTGATAAATTGGCCGAGCTAGGCGCTGGAAATGGTGGCGTTGTTACGAAGGTTTTGCACAAGCCCAGTGGATTGATAATGGCTCGAAAGGTGAGGGAACAAAAATACCATTTGGAACCCAATTAAATTCCCAGCCGAATATGTTTTCAGTTGAACGCGATGTTATGCATAGCTAATTCTCCCGATTCTTTCAGGGACTCCTTTATTTCGGCCTTCAAGGCGGCTGTGCTCCTATTTTGACGAGTTTACGACCTCCAGGAATTTCTGTGCTATTTTTGTACATTTTTTCAAAGAACTTATGTTTCCTTTCGTCTGCAGCTAATTCACTTGGAAATCAAGCCTTCTATTCGGAACCAGATCATTAGAGAGTTGAAAGTTTTACATGATTGCAACTCCCCTTACATCGTTGGATTTTACGGCGCCTTTTACAGCGACGGAGAAATCTCTATTTGTATGGAACACATGGTAGGGTGAATGTTTCGTGTATTGGCAAATGTAATGAATGTATTGTATTCTTCCCCATAGGAAAACATTAGGCAGCCATGCATGATGAAGCATTTATTCGTGTAGTAGAAAATGTGTGAAGGCAATACTCTCTCTCGCAAAATGAGAACTGAAGTATAAATTATTTACTGGTTGTATGGCCCACGTCGAACGCAAGCGATTTTGCAAGTAAGCTCGAGACAGTTTTTCGGGTTGCAAATATAAACTGAAAACTGTGATCGTCCCGCACAAAATTCGGGAATGGGTAGAATTTTTTGCGATGAAACTTTTGTCCGTAGGTATGAATACGATATTTTAAAATATATACGTGACGGTTTTCATGTTGAACCGTTTACTTTTGGTCTCGAGATCTGTCAGTTCAAAATTAAAGGTACTTCAATTTACTGTGGCGGGGGCCGCTTTTTGTTGTGGTGCGCCGTGTTCTCAGCTTCTGCAAAATGCTAATTTGATGCGTTCAGTTGTCACCTCTATCCTCGTTGAGAATGTAGCCGATCGTTTGTATCTTGATTATTTCACGAGCCAAAACCCGGTTGGATAATGAGCATTTAATTTCTAAATTCGGTTGTTCTTCAATGTAGTAAAATCGTGTTTTGCTTTTAGTGAAACAGTGCTCTTGCAAACACGATTATATCTTTATTGATTTAATTATTAGCTAGGCTTGGTTTTGCTGAACTTTTTTTTCCCCTTAAGTCTGGAGAAAGGTTCTTTGCAATTTCCGGGTTTTTCTTTGCATACAAACTTTGGTGGACATCTTGCAAGTTCACCAGGTTTGTTTCCTTTTTTTTTGCACGGGTTTGGTTTGCATGTAGCGTTCTATTCTCCACACCTGCAAAACTTAATGATTTGCATACTAAAATAAATTAATGTTTTGTCTGTCTTACAAGAATTGCACACCTTTCTGATCCTCAAAGTGTTCCGATTACAGTACAAAATTACGTACTTGTTCTGTAAACTTCAAAATTTTTGGCTGTAGTTATGGGCAATTGTATCATCCTGTTGTACAATGTGTACTGCATTTTTCCTCAAAGATATTCATGAAAGAGCTCTTTGCTGCATGTAACTTGTCAGTTTGCCAAAATGTAAAAAAGTTGATCTGGTCTGCCTTCAAGCTACAAACATGCATTGCCTTGTTTGTTTGTTTGTATTATGCCAGGTTATACCATTGTGTCTGTAGTTCAAGTTATTTCTGTACAGTACCCTGGGAGAGTAGGTGTTTTCACAGGTGTTAAGTGAAAAACATTTAAAATTATGTCGTGTTAGAACACTTCTCATACAATGAGAAAGGCTAGGTGGAAACCGCAATCCAATTTCTTAAGTATTTACTTGCATTATTTTAATTCAGATGAAAGATATTAAATCCCTTCATCTTAACACAGGTAATTTTTATGATATACATAATTTTTGTTGATGATTTTCATTTCCTGTATTTTTAAACCACAAACTATTTCTTCTACATATATGTATTTGTCTATTTTTATAACTGATGGATATTCCAAGATCTGGATTATTTTGTTGGTTTGAATGCATTGAATAAATACAGGAATCCTGTATTTTGATTTCCACTATTAGTTATTTGTGCTTTTGCTAATAAATGGAAAGCATCTTCAATGTTACTACAGGAAGGCAAGTGTCGGAAGTTTGAGAAAATATAGCATTTTGGGAACACCTAGCCTGAGAACGCAGACGTATTTCTGGCTGTCGCTCGTCTCCATTGAAAATAACATTTGCAAACCCGAGCCAGGAAATGATTTCTGTGACATAATGATTTTTGTTTCTCCCTGGCCAATCAGATTCCATGATAGAATGAAACTCGAGTGCTCCTCACAGCAAATACCTTGCACAGTAGTTCTGGGGCTTCTCGAGTTAAACTGTGATTGGCTTAAAATTCCTACTTCACAGAAATCGTTTTCTGGCTTGGGTTCGCAGACGTTATTTTTGGGGGAGACAAGCGACAGCTGGAAATACGTCTGTGTTTGCAGGCTAGGGAACACCAGCCATGCAATTGTTCATCACAGCTGTTTGGAATTCTCCCAGCCTGTCGCAAATGCTTTTTGAACTCAATGGAAATCTGTGGTCTTAGTCTGATTTAGTTTTAGTTTTATTCAGCTCTGTTCCTGCTAACAGCTTAACAGTCATAAGTTATTATAAGCTTTAACATAATGCTATCACATGCATCAGTTACTTCTTCGCGGTGGGAATTCTTATGAACATAATCTTAAGCGTTCTAATGATCAGCGTAATCATAATTCAAGTGAGCTATCATGTTCCTATTAACATTTCTATGGCAGTGTTTTTCTTACAAGGAAAACAGAATTATTATCAACATCATTATAATGCAAAAGTCAATTGACATCAAGCATTAATGGTACATTTCCTGTCTGATAATGGTGAGCAGAAACTATGTTGGTCAGCATGTGATAACCTTAAAGATCTAAGTAGTTAAACTGGATTGTTTAATTGGCTGTCGGGGGAGAAAGATATATTTTATATGGCAACTCAAATTATGGCTGTTATTTTACTGATGCATGAAACTTTTGCTTGCAGAATTTTGCCTGTGACAGGTCAGAATACAGTTTCTACAACCTTTTTAGTTCCTTTAGTGAGAGTTAAATTGATCTTCTGCAGCTGTTGATCATGTGACTATGTTCATCAAAGTAGCACTTGATTGTTACATCAATGAACAGAACAGTATTTACTCTGTTAGTTTTTTCATTACACATTATCAGAGATATCAACCTAAAAATCAAAATCAAGGAGATTACCAATTTTACCTTCTTTACTCTTAAGAAAGTTGTTTTAAGTGGAGCTTGGCAAATTCAACCACAAAAAGGCATCAGATATCCAAAAATTTGCCAAAATACATCTGAAAATGTATTTTATGCACTTTCCTTCACATTGTCCAGGAGATTTGGTGACTGACAAGGGAGCCCAGGAGATTCAGTCTGTACCTGGGAGACTCCTGTACAATCTGGGAGAGTTGGCATAGATGCTTTGTAGTTATGAAAAATACCACAGATGTATTTCAAGGGGAGAATTGCAGCTGCAGTCTTCTTATTCAGATCAAATGAGAATTGAGAAATGTTACATTTTGAAGAGAGGTCAAACCTCTGGAAGTCAGACAGAATCTTTCAAAATACTGTCTTGGTCCGGAAGACAAACTGTGTACTCTGGTGCAGCTGTGTACTCCCTTTAATAGTTGGAAATGATATAGGATGTACCCTTAAGGATGTTCTTAAAGCATTACTTGTGTCAGAAATGCAATGATAAAGGTCACCAAATTTGTTGCAGCGATAAAGTATGTGTAAAGATACCTTGATTTTGAAAAATTGTGACCCATAATTCAGCATGGTATCCAGGGCTTTTAGAGTCAACAAAAATAAACTAGCCATATTTCATATCTGATGGTCTGTTGCATTATTAATTCCAAATGTTGCCATCCTTTCACAAAACTTAACCCTAAAAAGGTATTTGATACCAAACAACGTAACAGTGTATTTGAAGAGCAAACAAAAAACATAATACATAGCTTTCCTTTTTTTTCCAAAGTTACAGCAGTGACCAGTAGTACTATTGTTGCTCATTCTTATACTTAGCATGCACTTATGCCTGGCATGGCTTTTAATTGCTTACACAGGGATCTGCAAAAACAATTACTGCAAAGAACCCATATGTTTTTGTAAACTCTGGCTGACTGGATGTAAAATTTAAACTAGTCTTCCAAGTTGCTGTAATTTCATATCTCACCTCTAAATCATCTCTTAAAACCAGAGTGCTTCAATTTACCATACCTGTTGCATCACCTTGGAATGATCAATTTCTCTTATTAGTGTCCCTAGGACTGACTTTCTAACATATTGGCGTCCTAACTAGTGGCATGTCAGATTTGAGTAGCCAAAACATTTATAACTAACCAAAATTTCTGCTATTCAAGTTTTAATACACTACTGTAGTTTATTGCAGAGATGCTAGTCTATTGCAAGATAACCCCCAAGGTAACCCACATTAAATTCACCAGTGCACATTTGAGCCTGATCGAGTTTTGTTAGGACTGTGTACCTGGCAAATTGACTGGCTGAGGATAATTTTGCCCACCTGGGTTGACCATCTAGAGGAAAGTTTTTCTAATAAAGAAGTTCAGTTCAAAACGTTTTGCCTGCTAGTGAAATCAGTCACCTTCCTGCTTAAACGCTAATGAAACCCCTGAGCTTGACTGCTTAATCCAGAGGCTAGTGTGCTTGAGGTCATTTTACCTCTCAAGAGGTCAGCCATAACACTGGGTATAGAGGCTTCCTAACCAAGAGACTTCTATAAGCAGGCAAAATTTTTTCTATCAGTCTCAAGGCCTGCAGTTTGCATCTCTACTAACAACTTGTTTAATTCTGTTCACAGGACGGTGGGTCACTGGACCAGATACTCAAAAAAGCTGATCAACTTCCTGAGGACATTTTGGGGAAAATCACTGTTGCTGTAAGAACGAATAATGACTCAACTACGTTGAACACAATTGTCACAGTTTGCTTGATTCTTCAATGTAACTTAGGTCTGGAAAATACACAATGTAACAAGCTAATGCAGGATCTATGATAACTTTTAAGTTTTTCGACTTATCATGTTTTAACTTTTACCAGTAAAAACTAGCAGTAGAAGTTCAAAATACGTTTAAAGTGCGGGTGGCAGAATTTACAGCATCACAAATTTATTCCACAGGTTTTGAAGGGTTTGAGCTATCTCAGAGACAACCACAAAATAATTCACAGAGGTAGGAGGCCAGAAATTATTCATACTATAAAGCCGTTTGAGGACCGTCACTATATTTAACAGCTAAAGAATCCTAAACCATGTATTACACTGTGATAAAAAGCGACGGGCATTTGAGAACACAAGGGAAATGTAGAAAACACGAGCTGCAGGCGAGTGTTTTCAACATTTCTCAAGTGTTCTCAAATGTCTGGAATGTTCTATTTCTCAAGTGTTCTCAAATGTCTGGAATGTTCTATCACAGTGTAATACGTGGGCATCTTCATTTGCTTTATGATATAGAGGTAATGTGGGAAAAACACTATAATAAGCTTTTTCTATGTTTTATACTCTGATAAAGCATGGGTTTTTTGAGCAATCACAGCATGTGCAGGGTCCTATCTATATTATAAATGGACATAAAAGGAGAAGGCCGTCTCCATGTTATCCAGGTTTCCGTATTAAGCAGGCTGCCCTGATAAACCTCACAGACATTGTTCTCTCTATACAAAGAATAAAGTGTGCAATCTAATGCAACAGAATGGTGTTTAATAATTTAGCTGTAACTTAAGCAAGTTTAAACTCAAGGAACTTCATGCTCATTGAAAGTGTCAAATGTGTAGCAGTAAGGCTTACAAGTGTTCATCTTGTTGCCGCCAATGAGCTGCCTGAGTTTTTGAATCCCTAGGTTGTTACAAACATTGCCTTTTTCTAAGATGCTTCCTTTAATATGAACTGTCAGTAGCTTTAAGACCATCTTTGTGCTTGTGCTCCACAGATGTAAAGCCATCAAATATTTTAGTGAACTCACGTGGTGAAATAAAGTTGTGTGATTTTGGAGTCAGCGGCCAGTTAATTGACTCAATGGCAAATTCCTTTGTTGGCACAAGATCTTACATGTCGGTAAGCTATAAAAGAACTGATAGAACCAAAAAACTTGTCATGTAACTTTTTTTTGATCCAGCTAATTATACATTGTTGATTACAATCTCACCACCATAAGTCTTGGAAAGTTGTTGATATGATAGATTGATATACCATCGGTGGACAAAGGAAGAAATTCGGTTTAAATACAGTGGAATCTCAATTTTTTTAAGGTTACTCCAAACCTTTGCAGGGCTACTTTTGCCAAATTTTCCTTTTTTCAACCAAATTAAGAGTGTGTCCACGAGAAAACCAGGCAGAACCAGGCAGGAGGTGATACAGCTCAAATCACCATTTTCACTCAAACTTGGTACAAATGTTGGGTTTGATGAGGGAATGATTGTGGCAAAAAAGTAGGCCAAAATATTTTATTCCCTTTAAGTTGGGGGAACCCCTTCCAAAAATGGCCATTTGACACTAATTCATGCATATTTAATTAGCCATATTTGGTTTAGTATTTCTACAACAAGAAAACCCATGTGAAAGTGAAATCCACTGGATCATGTGGTGCAACTATCAGTCTAAAAGCACAGATGTTCATTTTTACTGGGCAATTTGATTTCTCTTTGTGGCTTCATCTTAAGTAAGGTGCATATTTCATAGTGTTGTGAATAGCCTTTAATTGATGGCAAATATCTGCAATGGGCAAAACCAAATACACATTATTCTAACATGAATAGTGAGAGCAATCAACAAAGTTCTCAAAAAAGCCATAAAATGTTTGGGGACTTCAATATTTTTTCTGTGCTGGTGTACTGTTTACATAGAACTTAACGATTTATGGCCATTTCATAACATCCACTAAAACACAAAAAAGCGCAAAAAAACTCGCACCAGTCCCTTTCTTCCAAGGAACACCTGCCAGATTATTAAGCATATTTGACGGTATTTTTGACTGCCCAAAGATTTTAACAGTCTGAATTTGAGCTATTTTGCTTTGTAAATGTTAAAACAACACAAGAAAACGAAGAGGAGGAAAATTACCGTAAGTGGTGTTTATTTTTATAGCCAGATTCAGACTTAAAAAGGAGTTTGCACAGGCTGGCCACACACAGTAGGTTTTTCTTGTTGCAGAAGAGTAAAGCTTGTCGCCTGGTGCCACTAGATCACAACCTTGAGGAGGCATAAATTCATGTTCGTTTGTTCATATAGGCATTGCCAACTCGAAAATGTACTTCCATGGGTTCACGATTATGGAATTCTGAGGGCATGGGGGGGGGGGGGGGGGGGGTAATGCATTCTGGATTTCCCAAGGCAAGGGGAGGGGTTAAAACATGGAAACCATCCGTGGTTGGGTATGGATATTTTCTGGAATTGCCCATTTGCCATTATGAAGAAGCTTCATATAACTGCCTCTGTGCTTCACATTCTTGTGTCCTTGCTTGTGTCTTGCGTTTCTTGTTCCCCAGAAAATGAAACATCTTTTTATACTGCTTGATAATGGGAAATGATGGACTTATTTCCAAAAGGTTTTCCTATACAGCTTATAAGAGCCCCTTCCCCACTGGATATAAGGCCCCCCCGCCCCCCTCTTCCCTCATTTAGCCCAAGCCCAAAACCTCAGTCTAAGCCCAGAGCTTATAATCAGAATTTTACAGTATTTGTATGTAGATATGTCAATCCAGTCCTTCTTTTTGTAACAGTTAACTTCTGTTAAACATTCTGACATTTCACTTTTAAGCCTGAGAGACTTCAAGGTGCCAATTACTCAGTTTTGTCAGATATCTGGAGCTTTGGATTATCATTGGTTGAAATGGCAATTGGTAGATATCCAATACCACCACCAGAGGAAAATTCCAAGAGTATCAGCCCATCTCACCTGATGCGCCTGCCTCCTGGAGCAAGACCTCCAGGTGGAGTGAATAATGATGCCAGGCCAATGGCAATATTTGAACTGCTGGACTACATTGTTAATGAGGTACGGTGCATGTTTTGATGGAAAAAGTCCTGATGCTTAGTCTGTGGTAGAAGATAGGCTGACGAGATAAACGAGGCCAAGGTTCTCTAATGTGATTTGAAATGTTTTAATGCAAGAGTTAAGAGTTACACAAGACAACCTAATCCAGTCATTTATGCAGGCAATTTTTGGTGCAATTTTTATTGTGATTTCCATTGGGACTTTTGGCGTGCTTGTGCTGCAACCAGCTGCAATTTGAATTTGCCTCGAGTACAACATTGTGCGGTTGCAGAAAACATCAACACCCACCCCAAGAAGGACTACTGGAAATTGCAAGGGGCAGGGGTATCAAAAAACAAAATGTTTAAAGAAAAGCCTGGGGATTGGGAGGTGGGTGGGGGTTCAACGCGAAAAAACCCTCCATGGGAACGTAGAATGTCTATGAAGCATGATCAAATGACATGAGGCTTTGTATCAGAGATGCACGCATATCTTATAAACCAGATTGGTGGTTTTATGTCAAGCTCAAAAGCTCAGGTGATAATTTTCTTGCTGAAATTTTGATGGTATCACATTGAAATTGCCGCTGGTTTACATGTGTGATTTTTGCATTTTAACCCTTGTTAGGTGCACCAAAATTCACGGTAGAAATTGTGATAAAAGTGCATCAAAAATAGCCTGTGTTTATAATAGGGCCACTATAAAACTAGCATAATTGGTTAAGTTTAAAGTGCATTGACATTATCATTAAATTCTCCCAGCTAACATTGTGAGAAGAGTATGGAGAGCAGTAATGAGATTTTGAATGTTGTTATATGAAAAGAAGGCTAAACTTCTCTATTAAAGAATTTCATTTTGTTCTTTTCTTAAAATCTAGCCACCTCCCAAACTACCATCAGGTCACTTTTCAGATGAGTTTTGTGAGTTTGTGAACAAATGGTAGGTTTTACCTTCTAGTGCTTTTTACAACAATGTTATATCTAAATTATAGCATGTTGTTTGGGGAAGGATTCATTAAGTGTAGTTGGTAAAAGCTTGGGTCATAGGAGAGGTCTGAGCAGCCAGGAAAAAATATGTAGATGCGGTATCAAGTCTTGGTTTGCCTGATTGTGAGTTGCCACTATTCAAGGCAATCATAGGCATCGGCAATTGATTTGAACGAGCTCTGTATTCATTTTTTCTCGTTAACCTGCTCCTCTTTTGTTTTTAGGGCTAGGGGCACGGTTTGTGTTCATTATCTATTGTTTGGTTGAGCCACCGCACAAGGTTGACCAAGGTTGAACCTTGTGCGGGTCATCCTGCATTTGGTGATGTGTTTTGCTGCAATACATGACATCCATTGTGCTTTATTTGTAAGGGTAATGACCCCATTCCCTGCCATTGTTTAAAGGGTGGAAATAATGTTATCTACTGGTGAAATCACTATGCATCAGGGAACTGTTAACAACTTATTCTTTTAACTTCAACTGGGTGGGGTGACATGAATGTGCCCATTGAACAGCTGGGGACAGGTCTAAATTTAAAAAAAAAAAACCCCTGACAAGAAACATTTATTGGTTGGCTCAAAAGCCCACACTGACATTTACAATACACCATTTGCGAGTAATATATCACACACTGAAGACCGTGTTTGACCATATTTCCAAACACTGGGAAGAGAGTTGAAAATATGATGCACTGCAGAGTATTTTTGACGAACTATGAGGTGGTTGGTAATGTGGTCAAATTCCGTCTTGAGTGTTTGATATATCTTTTCAATCGAAACTAAAGCTTTGAAGAAAATGGGAAATAAAATCGTAAACATTCATGCTAATTAAGATCAGATATCCAAACACCATCACGGTCATGATATTTTCAAAATATCTCCTTAAAATTCTAATCAACAGAATTGTCCAGGTCCCCACTGTCAATCCCTCTTTCATATCTTTGTCTTATGTGTATTCACCACATTAAGTATAGCTTTTGACTTATCTGACATAAAGTTTTGGTTTGTTCAGTTGATATTTAAACTTCCATTTGCTATTATTGTTACTGTTATTATTATTATTATTATTATTATTATTATTATTATTATTATTATTTTAGTCTTGTGAAGAATCCTTCAGAAAGAGCAGATCTGAAGTCATTAATGGTAAGTGCCAGTTGAAGCCTCCAATAAAGATCCGCTAAGCTTACCGCTACATCATTTCACAGAAGACTGTACACCACTTCCAGTGTTTTTAAATTCAAGTAAAAGTTTATAATAACAAATTTTGTTGGTGCCTGGTGTTACAGGAGTTTTCAATAGAGGCAGGACACTATACAAATATGTTACATCCTTGATCTCTCATTGACACTTTGCTGTCCTAAAAGGACACATTATCCAAACCCCCAAAGGTATCTGCACACCAATGTAGTGCAAGACAAATGGTTTGAATCTTCTCGGATACACCTCTTCATGCCCTATAGGTCATCTGAATATCCTTTTTTTACAATAAGTGTCTAATTTCTTGCATGCTGATTGACTCATTTTTATCATCAATAAGAATACAGACAGATAAAATTTTAATTTATGGAAGCTTTCAAGTTCAACTTACAGTTGTCAAACTGTCAACTTTTTAACCAATGAGATTTTATGGACTTTTTTAAGTAGCGTAAGCCAATCAAAAAGCGAGAAAAGCTATTGACAATGTTTGCGTGATTTAGAATAAAATTCACTTATTTTTGTTTATGGCAAGTTTACGGCGTCATTTCATTTATTCCTGGCATTTGACCATTTAGGGTCTTGTTATTGTAGAAAACAAATTGATGTCAGTTTTTTATGCATCTGCCCTCTTATTGATGATAAATTTTGTTATAACGTTATGATGTAATTTATCATCAATAAGAGGACAGACGCCTAAAAAGCTAACGTTAATGTGTTAAATTAACAGTGCCATCTTGTGTTTCTTATTTTTTCCAGAATCATCCATTCATCAAAAAATCTGAGATGATGCAAGTAGACTTTGCAGGTTGGGTGTGTCAAGTGGCTGGTCTCTAGCAAGCGACTGACTGGTGGATCAAAATAAACTGAATTGGAGTATTGCTATGGACAAGTTTATTACCCTTATTTAACTTGCAGCGTCAGAATGATGGAATTACAAGAAAAGGAAAATATATGCAATGGAATTTATATAAATGTGGTGTGTTTCGGATTTGGTGCAGCAAGAGACTGCAAAGCGTGGGAGGGAAATATGTTGCGGCATGTCTAGAGGATGCTAAACTTATCAGAAGACTCCAGATTGATGGATTTGCGCTAGCATGGAACACAGTTGTTTACTAGGGAGCACTTGTGGAACTGTGATAAAGATATGGAATGGAAATAAGACTCAAGACAAAAATTGGGTGTTTTAGGGTGGGGTGGGGGGTGGGTTCAGTCTCATGTCCCCCCCTCCCACCCACCCATCTACCCTCTATATAAATTCCTTACATGTCTAGACTGGCTGTCAAGGTATAACATCAGTTGCACAGAACACAAGTGGATTTCTTTGTAATACTATTTGTTGCTTATGATTTAGCTTTTTTTCATGCATTCTTTCTGTAATCTCTGTTCAATGTCATTTTGGTCAAATGGGTTGTTATATAATGACTGTAATCTGTAATGTACAGTAATATAGTTGTTATGACGAACTGGGAGACTAGTTTATCACATCACTGGTTTGTCATATCACTATAAGGGGATAGGTTGGTTATCTTTAACTGTAGATACAAGTAGCATGCTTTATATCAAATACATATCTGGCCCTCGCAACAAAGAGGAAATCATTTTACAAGTGGTTTTTGAGATGCCATCATCAATACTTTTCATCTAAAAGGCCAAATGTCTTCGCACTATTGGGTTGTGAAAGTTGTGGTAACCAAAGTTAGCATTTCTCTAAAGTTGTATAGTCGTTTGATTTAGCAGGAATCCAAGAAGCTCGGAAATAAGCCTAGATCGCTGGAAACTGAATTATATTGATTTCATATTGTGGGACACTTACAGAATTGGACAGAGGACAGGAACTCATTTGAAAGTAAGGGTAGGCTGTGAGCAGGGCGAGAGAGGGCAATAAGCCCCCCCCCCCCCCTCCCCGCCACTTCTTCCAAGAGTTCCTGTGCGGGCGTTTTTCTTCTCGCACTGTTTTTCGCGCCACACTTGGCGGACTAAGAGAAAAAGATGCCTGTTTTTAGTCTAAGCGGGTATGACCAATGATGGTGTGGATCCAGAGCATGGATTTCAGCAGGAACAAACTACAAATCCTTTGAGAGTTTGCATTGTTTTTTTTTGTAAGGTGGAATCCCTTCAAGAAACTGCTCACTTACTCAAAGTTTCTTTTCTTGATTGTGTGAAGACGGCCTGTATTTATTACAGTTTGAAGCAGTTGCTTTAAGGTGATGGCATCCAAAACAAGGAGAAGCTGTAGTGTTACTCCTTTTCTCTGGGAATTGATGTGAGGGCTCACTGCATGGACCAAAACAGGAAGAATGCTTACTGCAGGTGACAGCAAAATAGGCCCACTTACTTTCATTACTTGGCATCGGCAATCAATAGATGAAATAGTGGTGATCGAAAACGGTGGGCAGTTATTAGTTTTGCATGATGGAACACGTAAGACCTGATGGAAAGAAAAAATTCAGGAGCTCACTATAACATCTTAACATGTCGAGAAGAAGTTATCGGCCCTGGCCTTCGCTTGGGTGTTAATGTAACGTGTTTGCGATGCGAGTCTCCATAAACATCCTTTTATAGTTGTTGTCAGATCGTTTGTCAGTTGTTTTGGGAGAACTTGCTTAGGAGATGACCCCCTGATGCTTTGTGGTCTTTCACTCTCACAGTGCCTCTGGAGTGTTGGGTCGGGGGTGGGGTTGACCGGGGTAAGTAACTGTAAGGCGGGTATAGGAAAGTAACACACGATGGACTAGCTTTCCTTCCGGGAGGAGACCAGTTACTCTATGCAACAGACATTAATTTTTTACACCACAGCACTTCCTACAATCCATGATATCACAAAACCTGTTCGGCTTGTCCATAAACACGAGCTGTAAATGCGAGTTTCCTTTACGTGAAGACAACGGGGGTTGGGTTCTAAAAACGGCTAAATCTTATCTCTGCTTTACCAATACCCTGGCTATACCTTAAACCACGTCAATTATTACGTTGGATATATGTTAAATATGGGTTATATACCAAGCGTGTCCAGTCAAGATGGCTGGATATTGGCCTCGTTCCTTTTTTTTTTCCGTGTTTGTATGGACCGAGACGGAGTAAACACGTCATAAACACGTCACGTGGATGAGTCGATAAACTCGAACACGTCACGTGGATGAATACTCATAAACACGTCACGTGGATAAGTCTGAACTAGAAGTGGATACCAAGGGAGTTCAGATAGCAGCATAATAGTGTAGACTGCGGACTTCGTGCGCTTGTCTTTGCAGTCAGCCTTCTAAATGGGATGAACCCGGAAGAGCAAACGTATTCGGTTCCAGAAGTACATGGGAAGAGGGCTGCCTCTTAAAAGACAACTTTGTGATTCAAATCACAACTTTTAACGACCTCACAATTGATGATGACCGTTATTTGAACGATCAAAACAAACTGAAAATGGTTGTAAACTATTTAAAAACAGACTGACATATATTGTGAATGCGAGAATCCCGAAGTGAGACTGCAGGGGGAACATGTCTCCCCCGAAACCTGTCCACACTACGCATGAGGAACTTGAAAACGGAGGTTTCACTCTGAATGTTTTCCGTCCACGCTACGCCGGAGGAAGTTAAAAACGCAACGGTCAATCACTGGTCATTTTGGATTTGTGTTTGAGGAAACCTCGGTCAGTGAAATCACATGATTATCGCGAAGTCATCGTTTTCAAAAAGCTCCGTTTTCAAAATGTTCTCTGTCCACACGAAAATGGATTAGTGTGGACGGTAAGCATAACCGTGGAAATAAAGCTGCGTTTTCAGATTCCTCAGGCAGATAAAGAATAATAAAGAATTTTTATTAGAAATAGGTTTTGCCAGATAGATCTAAAATATCAACACAGTATAACAGATTTTTTTTTCTTGCTTTAAGGTACCTCATTGGGGGAACCAAATTTGTGTTTATGTCGAAAGTTTTGTCAGTTTGCTTTGGCTTTTAAATGGCGTTCGTAAGGAAGTCCACTAACTGGAGAAATATTTGACAAAATCAGTAATTATTTAGGAACAATCTCGCACCTAGCTTGCCTCTTGTATTTTGGGGTGCCAATTCTCGTCCTTAGAGCCTCCATTTCTATTTTAAATGGGTAGCACTGGGGATTAGGAGGGTGCCATGGTTACATAAGTGTAATAAACGTGCGTCACTAGAGAGGTGATAAATCAGCCAATCAAAAGTGTCATATTCTGCGGGGTTTACTCATTAAGTAAGTTATGCGCGACCTGATAGTTTAATGAGACAAACAGTTAGGAGGAATGTTTTTATATACCTTTCGAGTTATTCCGTTCGCTACGAAAGCGCCGGTTGCTCTGAGAAAAAGGTGAGAAGGTACGATAAACTTGAAGTTCCCAGAGGTTTTGCAGCTTCAGTGAAACAATGCTGGATTCGAAGAGGACTGTTTAGTATACTTCCGCCTCTGTCTTGTGCAGAATTTTATGATTAGATTTATTCACTTAGTGACTTTCGACAGCAAGCGATCTCCTATTGTTAACGATAGCGATTTTCTGAGGGAAGAGAGATCGAGCACACCAGCATTAGACCATGTAAGACTTTGACAGAGATTTAAAGTTTAACAATACCTCGTAATTACCGACGGAAACAAAGGTGTAATTGCAGTCACTTCTGTGAGTGACAAGTCATTTTTGCAAGCCTTGTTTTCTTCTTTCGATTTGTTCAATGTTTGCAACGTCGGCACGCTATGCCATAAATAGTGTTGCGCTTTCCAAAACGGCGGACTAGTTGAATGGTAACGTTACAAAGGCTTTAGACTTCTAGTTAATAATATCCCTGGCATCTTACAACTTTGGCCTTCTTTCAGTGTCAAGTGACAGTTCATACAACTCGAGATTCTATCACAATTTTTCCTAGCCTGAAGATCTGAAGACGGAACGTGGCATACATAAGAGCAATCCATTAGTTCTGGGTGAGTTTCAAAGGAAAACGTTCAATGTTTTTACTTCATACTTTGTTCTTTCAAGCACAGTCATTTTCGTCAACATAATCGGCTCTCTCTGTCTTCTTTCCGTAAGTAACGTCTGGCACTATTGTCTGCTTGAAATGACCTCAGGCAAAGCATATTAAAATAGCTGGAGAAGATACTGGACCGAAATATTATTTAGGTATAACCCTCTCGAGGCCCGGTTTAAACGTTGTATTTTACAGGCACTTAATTCGGCAATTAGATTCGGTGCATGTAAAATGCGACGTTCAAACCAGGCCTAAGGCCTCTATTCAACTTTGAAGTTTCACTTATATTTTGTGACAAGGTTACATAATTATATTTGACACTGCTCTCCGATAAAACGACTACAGAGATTAATATATCAACCAATCGGATCTCTAATATGAAGATATGGTGTTAGATGTACTCAGACATTCTTTTGGGTGTGTAGAAGACCAGTGAACGGTTAATTAATTCAGGCAGGGAATTAACAACGAGGACTGTTTATCACCTCTATTTTGAATCATTCGTTTAGTTACAAGGCCGTGGGTTGCACTGACAAAAAGGTAAGGGCGAGACCGTGAATGGCTGAGACATTTAAGTTGTGAGTTTCTTGAAACCTGCTTCACGTTTGCAACTTCACCGAATCGATGATATTAGGTTCGAATAACAATCTAATTCCTCCTCTGTCTTGCACACTTGTATCAGGATCGACTTTCAGTTGCTGGTCAATTTATAATAGCCAAGCTATCCTACTGCTCGGTAATTAAGCTAGTGTCGACGGAAGCTATTCTCAAAAGGAAGAGAAATCGCGTACATTATCTTTATTTAACGAGACCTGGAATTAGGTGAACTATGGACGTCTATTCGCCGGCCAGAAGTCTAATTGCAGACCGGCGATCACTTCTGTGAGTGAAGAGTCTTTTTTGCAGGCCTTGTGCACTTTTTATGTATTTGTTTAATGTTTGCAACAACCCAAATGTGCCATAATTAGTGATGAATGCAGTTTCTAAAATGGCGAACTAGTTAGAGCTTGTTGCATGGTTACGATAGGTTTATATAGACTTCGGGTCAAAAATATCCCTTTGGCTTGAAAGAGTTAAGATTATTTATATGGCCTTCTTTTCAAGTGTCAAGTGACAGGTCAGACAACTCAAGATTTTATTACGTTTTGTCTTGACGCGATCGAAGATTTGTAGACGAAACATGAAGGCTTATACAAGAGTAATCCATTAGAGTGAAATAATTAAGAGATCAACTCGGTTCAGGCAACAGTACGTTTCAAGGGAAAATGCACATCTACTGTTCTTTTATTTTTGTTCAATGTGATGTAAAGATTCCTGTTTAGTGTGAAACTAGCGAGATATCTTTGCCCGAGGGCATGAACTTTTTGCAAACGGTCGTGGTTGCCTTCATAGATAAGGACTTCAATAAAATGTTTTCGCTGATTTGAGAAGCAGATTTGCGAGGGAAAAACCCAAACAAAGCTAAGACGATAAAAATTTACTAGAGAATTAACGTAGCAATCCGCCGTAGGAAAAAAGATGGCGTTTAGTACATTTACCCATAATTCTTAGCACACGGAAACTTAAAAAACGCTCATAAAAACGTACAGAAACGTTCCAAAACCTTCAAACCCAGTGTACATAATGTCGATAGCACAGGGAGAAATACTGCAAAAATGTGGCTTACCTTGTACTTTACAGGCTGTGTTAGGCTCGCATGATGTTGTGGTAAAATGTACAGCCGCCATCTTTTTTCCTACAGAGGATTCACCAGCCATTGTAATAACTAACCGGCACCCATAGCGTTGGAGCAAAAGTTGAGATCTCAGAAGGTTATAAAATGCCGCCATTGATTACATTACACACAACTGATGCAGTCTGACGAAAATCATTGGAGAAAGTTCGGAATTTCTTCCTACGTTTATAAATTGCAAGCGTGATTACAAATGCATTGGAGGCTATAGTCTATTTTTATCTTCTTTAGTTAAGGAAGACCTGGTTGACTTGTTGACGCAATGGCTGAAAACGGTAAGTCATATTCCAATTCCTTCAAGATAAAGAGGTATTTTGAACTTTTCTTTCTTGGTCCCATTTACTTAATGGCATTTATGTGGTAGAGTCTATTCGTGACTATTTAACTACGAAAGCTAGTTTTACGGAAGTAGATTATAGAGGAAATTTAATGAGCCTTCGTTGGATACGAGGTGTTAGATGGCATGATTGTTTTATTTAATTCTTCAATCAACTGGACAATCAGGACATTTCAGCGTGATTTAATTAAGCGAAGTGATGGTATGAAAAGGCGGGAAAATTTGTGGCGCGGCGTTTTGAAAAGCAATCAAGATATTCCTTGCCCAGTCTCCTTCTAATTATGTAGGAATGAGCTAAAAACTCATCAAGAAGAAGGGCTAAGCCCGAGACGTTTAGATTACCAGCGAATATTCGACACTTTTAAGAGCCTTTTGAACCTTATATATTTCTTTTAGTTTTTATGGGAAGATTCGGTGTAAAATCGTTGCAGTGAACATGGTGAAAATAATATGCTTTGTCGACTGAAGTATAAAAAGGACGAGCCCCGAACTTAAGGCAATAAACCTTACTACAGTGCTAAGCTTAATTCTATTCCGAAAATCTGTCTTCACTTTCTGAAAAAAATTGTGCTGGTTTCTGGACACTGCTTTTCGCTTTCATTCAGTCTCTCTTGGTGTACATTTGCAAGCCTTTTCAAGTACTAGAAATTATTTCGTGCCAAAGTCTGCGTAGCTGAGCCACTGAACAGTGGTTTTTTTGTGATCATTTGTTTTGTGTGTTGAAGGACGAACTTTATGAACATCTGTGAAGAAATATCTTTTCGCCCTTGTAAGAGAAAATGCTGAGATAAGCATTTTTGTTCTTGATTCAAAGCTAATCATCTTTGAAAAATGCGTGGTTACCCTCCATATTTTGGATTCTAGTAGCCCTTGCTAAGTAAGATCTACATTTTCCTCATGGTCTTCAGTTAAATCTGGGGAAAGACCTATGTATTTTGTAGGCACTGTCCTTAACAAGTGCTTCATGTTCCTCGGCCAGATTAACATACGGGCTCCGCAACTTCACCAATAAAACAGGAAACTAATCCAGGTAATTTGAACTTTTTAGGGCGGGACTTTATAACCTAAAAACACACCACTTTGTTTTTTTAAACTTTCTTCGTGGCTAAGATTTAATTCCAAACCGTGGTAAAGCATACATTTTTAGAAAGCTTGAAGGCCAAAGATTATGAAAAAATATTTTTGTACCTCAGAACTGTATTGTAACCTGACACCGGCTGATTAAATCTGCTACCCGCTGGGGAATGTCAGGGCTTACTTGAGAGAAGATAACTCTCACAAGAACTGATCAAAAGGAATAATTTTTACATTTTTTAAAAGAAGACAAACAGCTTGCTGTTTTGGGGGAGATTTTCGAAAAGTTAAAAACGCTCTCACTCACTCACGCATAAAATGGTGACTAGTGAAATCTGATATGGAAAATTCAGCACGCGTTTCAAAGCATAACTTCTAGAAGATGCACTGGATGGAATTGTTCTCTGCGTAAAACACAAAACTTACTCAGAATACCAAATCCTGAAAATTTCAGCTCAATTGGACAAATCTTCTCAAAATTTCTAAATAGCTCGTTTTGAGAAAACGAGCTTTGAACTTACAATAACAGAAATTCTCAAAATAAAACTTCAATACCTGAAGAATTCAAATTCCGATACAAACAAAACTTCGAATTCTTTACAGAATTTTAGGTTAAGTCCCGCCGATAGTAATGGAGATGAAGTTTGAGAATGGAAAACTGATAAGGGAATGACGGGATGGGAAAGTGAGTTGATGGGAGAGAATGGTAAGCAAACAGCTTGGCCATGACTGGGTCATTGATATTGGCGACTGTTGTTCCCTACTAGATCAGCATGAGGGTGCCAGACGTTCAACACAAGAATCTTTTGCAGGTAATTTGAACTTTTATATTTTTATGAAAGACTCAACATCAAAAACAAAAACAAGAACAAGAACAAGAACAACGACAGCAACAAAGAGAAGCGTTATTTCTATTGAAATAAATTTTTCCAACATTGCAGAAACATAACGTATTTTGAATTGGGTGTAATCGTAAACATGCGAACATTTTGTCATCCAATCAGAAGTAAAACCAAAACCTACGGTGGCCCACAACTGTGACGGCAAAACAAAAAGTCACGGCACTACAAACTACGGCAAGACAATGTTATCTGACAGCAAAACAAAATTAACTCACGGCAGAACACCTTTAATTCACGGCAAAACAAAATGAACTCACGGCAGAATACCAGTAATTCACGGCCAAACAAAATTAACTCACGGCAGAACACCATTAATTCACGGCAAAACAAAGTTATCCCGCGGCAAAAACAAAGTTTACTCACGGCGAGCGAACGGGGACACTCACGTCAAAACAAAGAAAACGAGTTGGTCAGCGTTTGTCAGCGGTTGTTATTTGCATTTGAAATGGTACGTCGTGAAACAGTAACACTACTCGCTCGGAAACCGCCATTTTTAAGCGATGACGTCATCGTCATCGCTTATAGCTGGCATGCAGCATTCCTCTGGATAAATGTGTCGCACACGATTTATCCCTAGGTGGAAGCGAAATGCACTCTGGGAGCTGGTGAATAGGACACACCAAAAATTTGCCATCTTTGGTTTCGGGGAGTGAGAAACTTGTCCTTTGCGGCCGACCTTTGCAGTTTGGAGGATCCGCGGAGTGCCTTTAACTTAAGCTCCATCTTATGTACCTTGACAAATTCGTTGACCTTACGCTCAACATTGTTTTGCGTGAAATTCTTGAGAATGAACAGGTCATGCTGTTCAAAACTTCTCAAAGTAAACACAATGCAAGCGTTACGCTTTCGGTAGCATTGCGGAATGCAATTTGAACTGGATGCCCTATGTTGTATATATACAGTGAGATATTGATCATAGACCTAACAATTAGTTTTTGTGAATTATACCTGTTTGCTTATTCGCAGAAAATGCGCTTTAGGGGTTAGTTTTTAACCACTCATTGTCATCTTTAGATTTTTCCGCGTGACTGAAACCCGTCACTTCAATGTATTAAGCCTGTTATTTGTTGCCAATTTATTTTAAACGTAAGCGAGTTGCGTGAATCGAGACAAAAAAAAGTGCTAAAAACAGCCTGGTTATCATGGTTACCCCTGCAACAGTATATTGGAGAACACTTACTTGACCTCTGAAAATGCAGGCACAATGGACAAGTTACATTTTGTGGGAGTCATGCGTTGTAGGTTTATTTTGTTTGAGATGGTAGTTGATTTGGCCTGCACCCTCATGAACTAAATGCTTGTAAATTCTCTTGCCATAACCAAAACAGCCGTAATGCAAGCCTAAAAGCAGAAACGGTTCAAAAACAAATATTTTGTTAATCTGAACCTATTTTCATCCACACATCCCTTAGCATCCTAGGCAGACGCTGTATCGCACGTTCCTCCTAAGGAAAAATTGTAGACTGCAGAAGAGGCTTCTGATCGTTTTTTTTTTCAATTATTCATTTCTTAACTTGTGACAATTGTTCTCACACCCCTGTCGATAAATGAACTCAAATTCCGTTTTCAAATACCCTATACAAATACATCCTAATTTTGCAAGTGTCGGCAAAAAGAAACGTCATCGCTTCTGCATGCATTGCGTGCCGTTTATTTAATAGTGCAGTCTCCTTTATCTCGAGCATATGATGTTTTGCAGCGCTTGCGGCTAGTTAGTCGATCAAAATGCCAACTTTTGCAAAGACTGTGGTAAAGGTACGTTTCTCAATGTAAAGTAATCGTATTTGCATCTCTTTTAGTTCCGAATAACGATAGACACCGCACGTAAGAAGTCGGACAAGCTGCTCGGTACGAATACTTTAGATTAAAAACGTACCTTTACCACAGCCTTTGCAAAAGTTGTCATTTTGATCGACTATTGAACCACAAGCGCTGCAAAACATCATGAGCTCGAGACAAGGAACACTGCACTAAAAACGGCGGTTTCCGAGCGAGCAGTGTGTTACTGTTACACGACGTACCATTTCAAATGCAAATTTAATTTGCACATAGTCCTGCTAATTGTAACTCCTTTTAGGAGTGCCCTATTAGCAGTAATGCTAAATCTCATTGATACGTAAACAAAGTTATTATTATTAACAACCGCTGACCAACTGCTGCCCAACTCTTCGTTTTGCCGTGAGTAAACTTTGTTTTTGCCTCGAGTCAACTTTGTTTTGCCTTGAATTAGTGGTGTTCTGCAGTGACTTAATTTTGTTTGGCTGTGAATTAATGGTGTTCTGCAGTGAGTTAATTTTGTTTTGCCGTCAGATAAAATTGTCTTGCCGTGAGTAAAGTTTGTAGTGCCGTGACTTTTTGTATATGATCAAATCCGCAGTGCAATACAATCATTCAGCTAAACAAGAATCCTAAAAGACTAAAAACTAAATATTAAATTCTAAAAACCTTTTAATTATCAGTGGCGCACAGTGATTGTATAATTAGTGCATGTTGCAACTGTTGTAACTGGTATTTGCTTGAAATTCAGGATTCTATTTTTTTCTTTACTAAAACTGAGTCGTCTTTAATTGAGTAATAGTTTAGACAATGAAGTAGGAAATGTTTCTTCTTTAACGTTGAGAGCACAAACAGTTCAAAGTTGTCTAGATTTTTGAACATATTCCTATTTCAGTCTGATCAATCTGTAAATCATAGTTGCTCATCAGTCTTACAATCTTTTCTTCACCTCTCTCCCCAAGGGGGGGGGGGAGGGGCAAATGTCAAGAAAAAAACATCAGGAGAATTGTAGAATGAACAGTTCCCTACTGCCGACCAACGCATAATTTCAATTCAATTGATTAAAACATATAGACAGAACCAAAAGAACAAATAAACGAGCTTATACAGAACGTTAACAAAACTTGGATAAATTCAGAGTTGATAAAGTTATAAAAGCTCTGAAGCTGATTACGCTGAATGCAGCCAGACATCGTCCACTTTATCAATGATTATACTTTACAAGGTTGATGGTTAGTGTTCTGGGAACAACCATATTCATTTGTTGTCAGATTCTCGTTCTTATTAGGTGCTTTGCAGTCTTTTAGCTTGATGCTTTTAGGAAAGCACTTTCATTAGCGATATCTATCTGACCCGTCCTTGTAGAGGGAATTTTATATACACAAGTTGTCGACTAACGAAATAACAATTGTTTCACAGGAGCCTTCAGATATCTTTCCCATCTCCCTCAGACAATACCGCATTTTGTCAGTCGTGTCCAGGAATGCAATGCCATTAGCAGTCACCTTTGTCCAAAACACGATTGCAGATGTGTTCTCGTCCATGGCGTTATTGGTGTGGGTAAAACAACCACGGCTATCAAGGTGGCAAACGACAGATTGAACTCCGACAGTCGTACCGTGGTTGTTTATATCAACTGCAGATATATTAATTCTCTGGACGATTTCGCAGAAAAGGCTCTTCAACAAGTTTACCATTACCCCGTCGACAACCCGATATCGGAGCTAAAAAATCGTCTGAAAAGCCAAGATTGCTACACGGTGTTGTTGCTGGACAACTTCGAATTTCTGCTACATCTGGGCGACGTTGGGCAAGAAACTCCCCATGAAGGAGCAGTGGTACAAAACCCAGCATGCGAAGAATCGACGATCATGAAAATCATCACTGAAATTGTGATGATCTCAGGAAAAGTCAAGTTACTGGTCACCTCTTCAGAGAGAGTTGCGTTCCCGAGCCTAGGGCAGGAAGAGGTTCATCTGGATTGCTTTAAACCAGAAGAATCATTTCAGCTTCTGCAAAAAGTTTGTAGAGATAGGGTGCAAGACCCACAATGGGCGTACCAGCTATCAGAGATTTGTAGCGGCATTCCACTCGTTCTCTACACTTTAGCCTTGTCACACCACGACCTGCTTAGTCTCGTGGAACTTATGAACTGCTCGTTGCCACAAGATACGTTTGAGTTCTTGAGAAAGATTCAGGCAGTCCCAATGGAAGAAAAGATCGGTGTTTGCCTCGACATTTGCTTTGGCAGACTTTCTGAACAAGAACAGAACACCCTTATAACATTGGCACTTGTTAGAGGGCGTTTTACTCTGTCTAGAGCTGAACAAATATTTCGTTCGCCGATGCTGAGCGAACATCAGCTGACAAAAAATGCATTACAACTGGCAAAGCGATCTCTTCTGGAACAGAACATCGTTGGGCGTGATTGTTTGTATACTTTTCTCAGAGTCATTCGCGATTACTGCAAAGAAAAGGCATTAGATCAGTTTCGTGAAGTCTTTGTCAATGCGCGGAATGTGTTCATCGATCACTTCTTTACCTTCCTGGCAGACACATTCAGACTGTTCCTGAGCAAGAACGTTTCAGACGCAATCACAGCTTTCCGACGAGAGGAAGAAAACATCATGCAACTTACTGAGTGGTGTGACAACGGCAAAATGACTGTAGTACAAATTGGAAAGTGCATCGATGTCTTCAACAGCGTCGGGGAGCTTCTGGCAAAGATGATTGGAAAGGAGAAATATGAATCTGTTTTCAAATTGTTGAGAAAGAAGTCTGAAGAAATGAGAGATCAAAAGAGATTGAGTAAGTGCCTCACCTCCCTGGGAATCAAACAAGTGTTCCACTGCTCGTGTTCACCAGGTCTGTGTGATGTAGCCGCGGAACGAGCCAAGGAATATTTGGTGGAAGGAGACAGAATTCAGAGCAGTCTGGACTTGGACGACTTGGACATCAGCACTAGAAATAGCCGGGCTCAATGTCTCTCCAAACTTGGTCGATGTCTCGCAAAAGAAGGCCAATTCCTTGAAGGGAAAGAGAAGATCCAGCAGGCAATCGACATTAGACAACGACATCGGGACGAGGACATCGTCATGCTTGCGGCAACATACAACGATATGGCAGGTACGTGTCATGTTTATTGTATATGTATACTCGGTTTCAGCGAGGCCTTGCGACAGTAAAATAGTCTTGTTCATCAACACAACACAATGATACCAGCCAAGAGTCTGGCCACGACCAGTCGGATTGGGATTCTAACCCACTAACAATTGGACGCTCTTGCCTCGCACAGTCCGATCCTAGCGGATCTTCCCATCCTTTCCCGAACAGCGGCTGGTAATGGAGTCTTATGTAGAGTTTAATAGGCCCTTTGCACGATCCGGTCACGTGGTACAAAATCACTCATGCTGGTGAGCAAGTTGCACAGTGGGACTTCCAAAACAATGCCACTCGTACCAGTCCACCTGGACCTGCCTTTGTTTTGGAAGTCCCACTGCGGAACTTGCTCACCAGCATGTGTGATTTTGTACCATGTGACCGGATCGTGCAAAGGGCCTATTTTTTATTAGTGTTCCTTGTACTTAACTATAAGGCATCAAGACAGAGGAATAATAACATTTTCTTGTAAATTATTTTGGTAGTGGCCTTATCGCTCGAAGGAGACCACCAGCAAGCCATTTTAGTCAGAGAACGACAGACCCTTCCAATTTACAGGGAGCAGCTGGGTGATCATCCCTTCACGGCAACCATCCTCAACAATCTGTCCAATAACTACTATGCTCTTGGTCAATACGACAACGCTAAGCAGTATTCAGATGAAGCACTGAGGATGCGACTTGAGTTGCTGAAGGATCATCGTGACACGGCCAAGTCTCTGTTTGATCTTGGTATGGTGCACAAAGAAAGAGGAGAACTCCAGGAAGCGAAAGAATGTCTTGAAAGGTCTCAGACCATCCAGGAGAAGGTGCTGGATGACAACATCAGGGATCTTCAACGGTATTTTGGGGTTTTTCATTGTAGCATCGGCTTGCTTAAACATCGGTTTTAGCTTAACTCAGAGGCCCAGCGTTGGCAAACTTATTGTCTATCAATCACGATTGATTGATAGACAGCACTCGACAGAGCCTGCGTTTTTTTTTTTTGCAAATTATGGCAGAAAGCGTCGCTATACATGTCAGTTCTATCGATACTAAGACATGATTGATCATTGCAGTTATACACACAACTTAAGCAGTTGCGAAATTAAAGCCTGAACAGGATTCGAACCCATGACCTCTACGGTACCGTGCAGTGCTCTACCAACAGAACTATCAAGCCCACTGGGAGCTGGTCACATTGTGAGTTCGTAATATACCCGTAATTTAATTTCACAACTGCTTAAGTTGTTTGTATTACTGCGATGATCAATCATGTCTTCATATTTTTCTCCGCAGTTGAAATATATGATATTTCGTATATTCCCTTGCATTCTTCACCATCTACGGGTACATTACGAACTCATAATGTGACCCGCTCCCAATTGGCTTGATAGCACAGTTGGTAGAGCACTGCACCGGTATCGCAGAGGTCATGGGTTCGAATCCCGTTCAGGCCTGAATTTGTTTCAGGCTTTAATTTCACAACTGTTTAAGTTGTGTGTATAACTGCGATGATCAATCATGTCTTCATGTCTTTCTCTGCAGTTCAAAGATATGATATTTCGTATATTCATTTGCAGTCTATCGATATTCTTGCTCAGTCACTGGGTTATGCTAAGACAATAAGGCTGGGTTCCTTGGGAAGATTTGAATCAGTGTTTATGATCCAGGATCACTCAGATCATCACTGTACATCAAAGGAACCGAAGAATCCTTGTCAAAAGAAGATTCATTGGTTCCTTTGATGCACCATGACCCGATTGATCTTGGATCATAAAATGGGTCATATATAAATCCTGACCAGGATAATAACGCACATTTAGAGGGTATGTTCTCGGTTTCTATAGATTGGACTTAAATAATTTCCTGCTGATATTTACTTCGACAGCATTTCCCTAAGCTCTGCCTGATATGGTTGTTGGTTCACAAGTCATAAAATCTATAAAACTGGCCATACATCACGAGAAAGGACTTGCTGATTATGAAAGGAAGACATTCGCATTTACCCTTAGGTTTTGAAAGATTACTTGACGGCATTTTACATTGTAAGAGTATGTGAACGGGCAAGGACAACGAAGATACATACATACATACTTACATACATACTTTATTGACTTTCCCTTTAGAGGCTTTTCAAAGACAATACAATAATAATTTAAAACTACTTAATAACTCTAAGATTCATTAAGATTAATTAACTAGAATTAGGAATCTATAAAATCCTTAATAAGTTTACGTTTAAGATAAAACTTAAAAGCAGATACTTTCTCGAGAGTTTTTAGAGAGCTATCCATGGAGTTCCAGATACTGACTGTTCTGTAGTAGAACGTTCTCTGACCACTGGCAGACTTAAAAAGAGGAATGTTCAGCATTTGTGAACTTCTTGTGGCACGTCCGCTTATTTCTCCTCGCTTACTGAACTGGGAAGACAGATACTCCGGCACGCGAGATGTTAGACATTTGTAGGCCATGATAGCGCTCCTGAAATATAACTGAGTCGCGACTGGTAGCCATTTAAGCTCTTTTAAAACTGGTGTGATGTGATCATATTTGTGTGTACTGGTCGCAATTCGAGCGGCAAAGTTCTGAATACCTTGTAATTTATTTATATTACTTTTTGATGTATTCGCCCACACGTTCGAACAATAAAAAAGTTTACTAAAAACTAAAGTATTTATAATAGTTAGTAGGGTGCATTTGTCAAAAACATGCTTTGTGCGGCTTATTTGACCGAGACAAGACATACAGGAGGAGACAGTTTTGGTAATGTGTTCGTCATAGGTCAGGTTCTTGTCCAAAATCACCCCAAGATCTTTAGCGGTGTGTTCCGGTACGAGTTCTCTTCCCATGAAGGTGAGGCTGGGAGTGTCCAGTCTGGAATGCATTTGCCTGCTGCCAAACACCATGAGTTTAGTTTTGCTTGGGTTCAACAATAAATGGTTGTTGGAACACCATTGACCTATTCTATGCAAATCAACTCTTAAGTCAGCAAAGGCGTTTACAGTATCTTTCATTTTGAAGGATATAACTAGCTTAGTGTCGTCCACATAGCTCTGGACGCTGCAATTCTGTGGTGCTGAAGAAAGATCATTTGTGTAAATGCTAAATAAAAGTGGTCCCAGTATACTTCCCTGCGGAACGCCACAGACTATGGGCAAGGGCTCTGACAATGTTGAATGGATTCGAACCACTTGTCGTCTATCATTAAGGTAGCTACCAAACCACTGGATAACTGGGTCTGAGGCGCCTACATCTCGCAACTTCAAAATTAGGGTTTCGTGGTTGACGCTGTCGAATGCCTTACTCATGTCTAAGAACACTACCGAAGTCAACATCTTCTGGTCTATCGCTTTAAGAATAGTGTCGGTTGTTTCTATGACAGATGTTTCGGTTGAGTGCCATTTTTTGTTGCCGCTTTGGGTCTTTGTTAACCTGTCGTTTAAATGCAAGTAAGAAGTGAATTGATTATGTACGACCTTTTCACACACTTTTGATAAAACTGGTAGAAGAGAGATTGGTCTGTTGTTATTTGCCAGTTCGTGGTTTCCACCTTTATGGAGAGGTGTCACTTCAGCTAATTTCCAAGCTGTAGGAAATTTGCATGTTTCAATAGAAGTGTTGATAATAGACGTAATTACTGGAAGAATCGGGTTTAGGCAGTCCTTCAAAACACGAACAGAAATCTTGTCGATCCCTGGGGCTTTGTTTGATGGCATTGATGATATTATGCGTTCAATCTCGCCACTGCTTACGGTATTCGAATGAAACTGCTCGCATGAAGGATATTGTCTTGGGACAAAATAATTTCGGTTGAGTGTTATGTTGCATTCATTAGCCAATGACTGGATTTTTTCAACGGAACTCTGGCCAACAGAAACGAAAAACCGATTAAACTCATCTGCAACAGTTTTGTTGTCCTTGCTGAAGATTCGCTGGGATTTGGATTTTCTAGGAATTATTTGGCGGATTGCTTTCCAAATATTGTTTGTATTGCCTGGGTTTCTTTGAATCTGTTCTGTGAAGAATTCTCGTTCAGCAATTTTAATTTCTCTTTTAACCTCCTGTCTTAAGTTTCTGTAAGCCGTCCAAGCCATAGGATCATTTCGTTTTCTTGCTTCTTTGCGCCAATCGTCTCTTGTTTTCATCAGCGCACGAATGTTATCAGTTACACATGGATTTGGCTTTCCGCGGACTTTAAAGGTTTTAATCGGAGCGTGTTCGTCGAGTATAGAAGAAAAAAGCAGATTGAATACGTGAAGCTTATCCTCGACCTCATCAAAAACATCAACTATTGACCACGGTGCTTTTGCAATATCATCATGAAATGTGTCGGCCTTGTAATGCTTGTAGCTTCTGGTAGTGATATATACAGGTTTAGAGCGCTCTTTCTTTAGTTTTAATGTAATGTAGACTAGGTCGTGGTCGCTGATCGAGCTTTCCAGAACCATAACATTGTGAACTTGCTTAGTATCTGAAGCTAGGATTACGTCCAAAATTGAGCTGGTGGTTAAAGATAGATAAGATAAAGCATAGAGAAAAAAATACACTGTGTAGTGCTGATGAGTAACAAAACTACTGCTTGTTTATACAATTATAATGAAATGATGTCTTGCTTGATCTCCTCACACAGAACTAAAGAACAGATTGAAGATGTGCGCCACCGTCTTGCCCGCCAACAGCTGGAGTAAGATCCATTGAGTAGGGGGACACAATCCAGAGTTTGTAAATGGTAGACATGGTTGACGTTTTAATCTGATCCCAGCATGAAACCTAACACGAAGAGAAGCTAGGGGTTCTCTCATTTATTAATGCGTGCTGGGATTAGGCTTCTAATTTAAAACGTTAGTTGTAGACAGCAAAAGATTATCGATAGCTTAAAAGATCGAAGCAATTAAGGTATCTTTAACAGGTTGTACTAAAATTAAATCACCTTACATGTAGCGGATCCAAACAAACGAGACAGTTTTGGGATCTTTTGGTGTTACCAACTACTAAGTGTTTCCTAAAAACAATGAAAATGTTTCTTACCAACCATTTCAGAGGACAATTTGGCACATCTGAATGTGCAGCGAACGTTATTAATCAGGCTCTCGCATAGGTATTTAGAAATTAATAACTTCAGTTTCCGGTGCGTGGAATTATTTTATCGAGCGCTTAGGTGCTAGTATCCTTTATTGTGATCGCTTTGTATGTTTTACGAGTCTTGCAGTATTTCCGTAAGTTTAGTAGAGATGCGCGCTCATCAGAGAGAATGACGGGCATTGAATACCTTAAGCTAGCTATGCATGTATGCGCGGCGCCAAAGAGTAAGAATTTTGAGTCGTTTTAGTGGTTTTCCCATGTAGATTTCTCTTGGAAAATAACACGCAGAAGTAAATTCTTCTGCTGAACACTTCGACAAACAACGGTACGATAAAACGGCAATTGGATGCAAATAGATTTAAGTTTGATGAGAAATGCTCGTTTTTATTTCTTGTTTTCCACGTTTTGGTAATTTAACATTTTTCATTTAAAATTGTTTCTACACCTACGAAATTATTTCATGCAAAGAAGGATACCTTGGCGGAAAACAAAATCTCCAAGCGCTCCAGAGCGATTTGAAATTTCAGTAATTAATATCTTGACGTTTTCAGTTTAAGGTTTACCAGTACAGGAACATTTCGTGGTGAGGAATAAAGACAAAAGCGTGTTTAAGACTCGCGCCTATGGATTGATAGATTCCCTTGGAAATTTTTTATGTCCTAAAAAACTACAATTCGTAAGTGGAACTATCAGCATATAGGCCCTAGACACGTTGCTCTTTAAAGGGAAAATATATTCTATATTTGCTCTCGTTTTCTATGGCAATGATTCGCCCTTAGAAAACCCAGGCTCGTAGTCTGTTTGTCAATTCTGGATTCTCAGCAAACGTCTGCTTAACAGACAACTTTCTTTCTTTATAAAATCTCTCTTAAGATGTAGGCTGGTGCTTGCCTTCAGTTCATTTCATAGCGCAACATTTTCAAAGCAATTAGGACAAATTTGGCGAGACACTGTCGGATGTTGTAAATACATTTTATTCAACTCTACTAAGGGAATATGTATTCGCTTATTTTAACGCGTACTGCATGCACTTACTTGGACGTATGTAGCCTGTATGACTGATGTAGCAGACTGTCCATACGACTGAAGTACAAACGTAAGAATACAAAGAGATGTCTAGATGAATGGCGCAGGGGGAAGGCGACTATCCATGAATTCTCGTAAATGAAATCAAGCTTTATGATGAAAACATAAATTGATCGCAATCGTGGTTTCTCGGTTCCAGGCACTCTCGGTTGCTTTCTTCGCCCACGTGGGTAAATCATTATCATTTAGCAGTCCGTCGCATCGAGTAAAAGTACAAAAAATATTTCACTAAATTTGGCACAGTTTAAGTATTAGGATATATAATTTTTTGAGTAAACACTTCGGTTGTGTATAGATCGTTTTCACATGACGTCATCACTTTCTAAAATCCAAAACTAAACGGCCACCAAAGTTTTTATCCTCGTCAGGTATAAGAGGCGGCATATTTATATCTGCTTACAATTTTACAGCTCAATAACGTGATTCGTTTGGAATCCAGAGCATTTTAAATTTCAGGGTTATGGAGGTGCGTGACACAAGGCTACGATCGAGTTCGTCGAAAAATATATACTTATCTCATGATTTTGAGCCTTTTTAGAAGTTAGAGCATTAGGAAAAGTGCTTCTGTAAATGCTTGTTTGATCAGTACTGATAATCAGTCGCCTAGATAGCCAAAGGAAGTTCCAGATGTTTACACTATTTTCCGGCCGCCATATTGGTGTACCACGGAGGTACCTCAACATGGCGTTTTCATACTGGGCTCTGTAAATATCTGCGAAACATTTCGACGAATATCTGAAGTTTGGGGAAACGCACGGGCCTAAAACTTGGAGAAGTGTCTTATTTAGATATCTTCTATAAATCATAATTTCATAGCTTTCTCCAAATATATGGTTTCGATTTATTTTTTTATTGCGTGACTGTGAAAACGATCCATTGAAGACTTGGCCTTGTAGACCCGACGTTTATTTGAATCCGACGTTTGCGAAAATACGTTTTACTGTATTTCATTTGCCTGGTGTCTTACCGATGGGACTAAAGAAGGACTATTATAAATACGAAACTCAAGTCGTAGAATTTTATTGTGCTCTGAGTCTTCTTAGACTATTAGGCATTGATTAGAAACTTAACGTTGCCCTTACTCCGGTGGGGGGGGGGGGAGGGAGGGAGAGGGGGGAACTCCCATATAAAAAGGACGGGGGTGCTCGTCGGAAATTTTCAAAAGAACCCGTAAGAGTTATTAAGATCCTGTTTTGTAGGCGTGGTTTGAAATGTTTTTTCTCCCGTAAGAGGTACCAATTCTTACCTAACACATTATCTCCCGTGATATTTTTTCGGCTCAATATCCTAAAAGGTACCGCGAAAGCTCCAGCCGTGGACCTTTCGAGTCTTAACACCCTGAAAGGTACCAAAACCCCTCTCTTAACCTCTAAAAGGTATGACGAGCACCCCCCGTCCATTTTATATGGGAGTCCCCCCCCCCGGTGCCCTTGTACTTTCAGTCACAATGTTCGTTTCAAACCAATTGACACCATGTCATAATTTAGAAGCGTGTACACTTTGTAAATACCGTGTTCTATATGTATAGTAAACGGGTTATGTATTTTTCATGGCTCACGTAGTATTCATTTGGGGTGTTAAACTGTCAAATTGAAAGGACCTAGAAGACATTGACAAGTGTATTCTTTGCAGGCCTGAATCAATGGAAAAGGATTTTTTTTTCTTACAAACCGAAAAATCTGGCAAGTTTTTGTTACAGAATTATAGTTTTAACTTTGTAGCAGTCGAAAATTTCTGGGTCTCTTTTTATTGCTGTATGAATTTGCTTATTTCTTTGCTTCCTGAATGTTTCAAGCGTATATGACCACACCGAAAGCTGGTGGAAAGTCCGTGAGAACGGGGGGACTTCCATATTAAAAAGGCTGGGGTGCTCATCGGAAATTTTGAAAAGAACCAATATCCCGTTGGATGTGCGTGGCTTGAGTTTTTTTCACCCCTTAGAGGTACCAATTCTATTAAACACATTTAAAACTGAATGTGATAAGTTGTGAATTCCCGGTGTAAATGTGACAAAATTAAAAACCGGTTCCTACAGGAAATAACAAGTAAACTGTGGTGATGACATGACGATAAAACGCATCGTTGGAAAACAAAAACTCTATCTTTTTACTTCTTGTTTCACGGAAAAAAATCAGTTGATTGACAAATATGTCCTGTCATATTTTTTCAGCTCAGTACCCTAACAGGTACAGCGAAAGCTCCTGCTGTGGACCTTATGAGGCTTAACACCCTAAAGGTACCAAAACCACTTTTTTAACCCCTGAAAGGTACGACGACCACCCCCCTCCTTTTTATATGAGAGTCCCCCCCCCCCGGGGATAAAGGCAGAGAGCCGCTACGATATGACATGGACATGGATGTTTCTTTTCTCTTCTTCAGACATTTGGAAACAGACCAAAGCAATGTGGTTGATTTAGAGTGTTGCAAGCTTAAAAACAATCAATTGTAAAGAAGCGTACAGAAAAAAACACAATCTTGTAGATACCTTCTAGACTTACATGGAATATTCCAATGAAGTGCCCAGACCACCTTTCGGTCTCTTTTCGGCTTTAACGCTTTCCCGATCCACAACGTCTATTGTTATGTTTACTCCTGCTTATTCATGTCCTTCGCCAGTTTCCTCATTTGCAAAACTACATATCCAATAAATAAGGATACACATCTTTCTATCTATCTGTATTTTCAAATTAGTTTTAGCATCAGCCAATTGATCCTGAGTGTGCATGTTATACCGTTAAGGGTTGACAGATATTAATTTGTTATATCGAGGGTTTGTAAGTTTACTTCTAAATTATTAGTTTTGTCTTCAGAACTCTTGAATTTTTTCATTTTGTATTAATTTTGTAAATATTTTTTCCCAATTTTTTGATGTACTTTTGGTTTTTCATGCATAATAAAGAAAGCGCACGCCACTTGTGTGAACACAGGCCTGGAGGTTGTTGCCTTTTACATGATAAATGTTTTAATTCGTTGAAATCTTTAGTACTGAATGACTTTCGCGCTGTTTATGGAGCAGTGACAGGAATCTCACTTTGGTCCAGGCCAAAGCGGGTTAAGGCGCTTGGTCTGTTCAAGTGAGCAAAATCGACAGAAATTCATTATGTTCTTAGAAGAAAAACAAGTCTGCTAACGACTAACATCGCTGGGTCCCCCCCCTCCTCCAACCCCTGCATTTAATTTACTGCTACCCAGGTGGACAGAGGCACTGTCAGTGGTTTGGTGAAATCACTCTGAGTGTGACTCGTGTCCAGTCTTAATCATCTACTAAGACATGTTGAATTCTCTTTCCCATAATCCCTCTCGTCTAACAATTACACAAGAACTGGGAACGAGTGAGGTTACAAGCTTTCAATGTCCGAGTGATATTCCCCAATGTTCAAAAGATCTTGCGTGCTGCAAAAAACATTTCAAGTATAATAGCCTCCATTTGACTTAAAAAATATGCTTGTACATCATCTATTTATCTGTTCCCGAAGCTTACAGTTTTCCTCGAACGTCTCTCCGCGCTGAGAAAACTGTTCGCTTTTCGGAACAGATAATCCGCAGACAAACATCCAAGCATGTTTTCGCTCCAAATGGAGGCCATTGTTTATTTTTTCAACCAGGGTGAATGGAATAATTGTTTTGTTAAATTATTCCTAGTCCGTATTGACTGGATAATATGGACATTTTAGTTTGTACTGAACGAAGTGATAGTATGAAAAAGGCGGGAAAAATTTGTAGCGCGGAGTGGCGCGTCCATCACTTTTTTAATTGAATGAAACACGTGTGGAAAGCGAGCGAGACAGAGTTTTGTTACCGAAATGTTCCTCGCACAATCTCCTCTAAAGTCTTGTATACCTGAAAATTATGACAAAAGATAAAGGCTTACGAGAGGATGCGAAGAAATAACGTTTCTGAAAATTAAATGCCTTGTGCAAGCCAAATGAAGCAGGAGATCACTTGTTTACACGGTTTTCACCATCGAAAGACAACAACTGTATTGCTCACAATTGTACAAGTTCACTGAAGTATAAAAGGACAAGACCCAAATGGAAGGTAAGAAACTTTACTGAAGAACTAAGAGTAATTTTATACGAAAATAATGTTTCCACCAGAACGAATATTTTGTCGCTCAACAGAATTTCACGTGAATATTTTTTACAGCTTTTAAATTCAGTCGGTTTTGTTGCACATTTAAAAGGTGTTTCAACAAAATGTTTACAATCAAACGCTATGTTTTACATACTTGAGTTTTCAATTGAAACATTTTGTGGCCTTTTTTCTATGTAATTGTAGTTTGCAGGTTGGCATTTGCTATTAATTCTTGTCAGGTGTCTTGTGTTTCACGGCTGTTCCAAATGACGGAAGGAACTAATCAGTGCGCGCTGTATGTCAACTGAAAAATAATAAGGGTCATTGCCTCCCGGTTACCCGAGACAACCCTTACAAACAACATTACTATAAAATTACTATAAAATCTGTTGGCTAGTGTGTGACGGAACTCCTTAGAACATGCAACCACTAAATATATTTCGCGCTACTGTTGCTACGAAGAATAAATGTAAACTGTGTTGTTACTGTTGTTTTCTTGTTGAATATTTTTGCCCCATTACGCGCTAAATTTTGATCACGTCTTTTAAGCGCACAGCCCGGGTCTATTAAGCGGTTACTAACCTTTTTGTTTCATTTTTTGTAATTTGTCGAATATTTTATATGGGGTTGCAACTTTTCGCAACATTTAAGACTTGTTTATCATAGGTTTCTATTTAATTTTGGTTGTGGGAAACGCTAGCCTCCAAGAATAACGATTCCCCGCGAATCTCACAAAGAGAAAAATAAGTCAGGACAAATTATATTCCACGGGCAGGTTTATTGGCTCAGAGGCTCCTTGCTCAACTGGTTAAAACTCAACTGGTTTGGTACGTCTCTCGACTGGTTTACAAGGTCAACTGAACTCAAATCACAAAACGCTTATGTGTTTTACTCTATATTGCATGCAATGTTGCATGAAAGCAAACTAAAGGTTAATTTCCGGTCCTTGACACATATCTTTCTCGGCTATTTAACAAAATTACTTACTGAATGAAATTGGTATACCACGTGAGTTTCCTATCATCAACTCAAGTCTGCTCAAATCACGCTATCCATAATACTAACTCCAGTCTCCGACATGGTCACTGTGACACTGGAGTGTCTTGCTGACCCTCGATGCCACGCGCTATTGCGTAAGGACATAATCTTAGTTTGCATTGTACTCTTTTTCTCAGCTTCTATAACATTTTGCACAGATTTCGTGAGGGAGTGAAGATTGCGCGACGAGCCCAAAAAGCGAGTCTATTCAGTAGCGATATTTTTTATGCCGGAGGTCAAACTTTTAGTCAGGAACCAATCAATACGTAGGTCAATGTTTGTTGTTGTTTTATTGACCAATCAGAAAAAAGTCACACATATAGGCGTTCCGCACTTAGCGCCGCGATTAATAGGGACGCCTGTTTGTAGGTTATCATCTGATGCTGAACTATTCCTCACAGAAACTGTCCATTCTGCGTCGCTGAAGACGAGTGTAGTTCAGGTTTGTACGTGTATATGTTTTCTACTTTAATTCGCGCCTTAGTATAAGTTTTAAATCTTGTATCCAGGTCGAAAATTGATTAAAAATAGTCAATATCTTCGGATATCTTATCGATCCGATTCTGTGTAGCGAAAACATGTGGAATCATGCACTAGTTAATAACTTTCAGTCTGAGTGAAGATTGCAATTGTGTTGAAAAATTTATTGCATACACTTTTTCGCAGAAAACTCTTGAATTCTTGAATCTCGGAAAGTTTTTAATTGGATATCGAAATATCCCACGGCTGTATTGTGAGTCACAAGGTCTAGTTTTTCTGCGTTTCATTCGTCTCCAAGTCTGAAATCGTTTAAGCCACTGACAGGATCTAAGGGCCTCGCCGTCTCGATGCGCCTGTCTCGGATGTTAAATAGTAGGAACAGTTTGGATAGAAGTACGAGTTGGAACGTTACATCCCAAGAATCCACACTCTACGCCGGTTTCCTGTTACAGTCGAGAAGATGCTCGGTACTCGATTGATGTGATAATCAAGGTGAAGTTGTCTGCCAATTCACTGCTAATTCGCCATCTGCCAATTCGACGGGCTGAAACTGTCTGCCAATTCGAATTAAAATTCAGTAGTGGAAATTAGAACATAAAATCATTTAAATATCTTTACCAATTTTTCAAAAACATTTTCTAGCTGCATTCAAAGCTATTAATTTGCGCCAAACGCTCAGGTAAGTTTGTAACAAGAAGATCTGTTAGATCTTATAACCGCGCTTTAAAAATGAAACGGTTCGCTTAGCACTACCGTCGGAACGCAGTGCACATTCCAAAGCAGTCATTGATGATTCTATTCTTACTGTAGACATCACATCACTTGATCAACACAAACTGTATTATTGCACCATCAGTGGTAGCCGTTGACAAATCTCCGATGACGTAATGGTGTTAATCTAGAACTTTCTTCAGGATATGTATGGGCATTAACGATATGAACGACACAATAATAACACTATTAACAACAGCTTTCTTTCTTAAAAGCCATGATTAAATTTGATTGGTGTTTTCCACGAGTAAAGGGCTAGCAAAGTAGTCACACAAGTCATATAAAAAAAACCCTATCCCGACCGATGTATCGATTTTGGTCACTTCAGTGACCACAGATCGAAAACGTGACAGAAAATTGGCGTTACTTTCGATTCTCACCAAATTTGTCATATCCCCCCCTCGGGAGAATTTTGTTAAGTTAGCTAATTTAGTATGCAAGCCACCGTAATGGCGGTCGCCGCGGCGAAATGTTTATTTGCTCAAAAATTGCGGCCAAATCTTTCGGAGATAGAAGTCAAGACATTTGTAAGGATACAGAAAGTAATTTGGGACCAGTTGCTGGCTTCTAAGACTGAATTTATCCAGAAGTAAGCTGTATTTTCGTTTTCGTGCCGAAAGCCACGCGATGAATTAATATTATCGGCTTTTTCTGCTGTCTTGTTCTGTTTTTTCTCTTGGTCTTTTTTGTAGTCCGCCGAGGCCAGTCTTTCGTCTAAATCAGTTGAAAAAAGTTCGAAAAAGATGTTCCCATTCAAGTTTAAGCTCTTAGCCGATAATTCTGGAGTTTTTTGGCCGAAACGTCAGCTTTGTTATGTTCGTGTTTTTCGGTTGCTATGGGCGACCGTGGCTTCCTTTGTTAGGTCAAGTCTAGGGAGTGAGGTCACAAAAAAATTCTAATTAATTCTGGTTTTGTTCGATTTCTATGAAATTTTAACACGATAAAGCTGGATTGTTAAGGAATAGATTTACCGCCTGCCAATGTGTGGTAGCTATTAACGCTTAAGTGATATATCGCTTCGAAATCAGGGTTTCGAAGAGATTTTTTTGCAACGTGTGGGTTCGGCGAGATTTTGTAATCGGAGGTTTTTGTTGACCCCGAAGGAAAAAATATCCGAAAAAAGTCATTTCATCGATGATTCAAACGAATATAAATATGTATATGTTCCGAGCGAAATTTCTGGTGAAAAAATATAATTTTTGACGAACGCTGGGTTTTTAATTTTTTTCCCGCGAAAGTCAGTATCGGAGATGAGATTTATTAATGTTTCAACAGCTTTTGGCGAGTAAATATCACAGGTTGCGTGACTCAAAATTTGGCCGAGTGAAAGCTTGGCTCTGGTCGCATACAAAACGAAAACAAGAAGATCTTTTAGATCTTATAACCGCGCTTTTAAAATTTAACTGTTTGCTTAGCACTACCGTCGGAATGTAGTGCACATTTCAAAGCAGTCAGTGATGATTCTTTTCTTACTGTAGACATCACATCACTTGATCAACACAAACTGTATTATTGCAGCATCAGTGGTAGCCGTTGACAAATCTCCGATGACGTAATGGTCGTAATCTAGAACTTTCTTCGGGATATGTATGGTCATGAACGATATGAGCCACACGATAATAACACTATTAACAACAGCTTTCTTTCTGTAAAGACATGATTAAATTTGATTGGTGTTTTCAACGAGTAAAGGGCTAGCAAAGTAGTCACACAAGTCATGTAATTTAATAATGAAACTCTATGGAGGCCCGTTCTGGTCAAAATTGTAGTAATAAAATTGCCCCACAAGTCAGTTTTTTCAGTCAATGTTTTACTTTTTATGAGCTTGCTGTGTATTTTCATCGGCGGTACAAATTTCTTTTTCGAGGTGGTTGCTTATTTTTTTTTTAGCAGCCTGAATTATTTTAATTTAGTCAGGTTAAATTTTTTGTGGGTACTACGAACGAATTTTTTCACTCGTACTGCAAATTATTTTTGACTGGTACTGCGAATTATTTTTTACTTGTGGTACTGAGAATTATTTTTTCATTGGCGCTGACAATTATTTTTCAAGGTATCGTGAATTTATTATTTGGCCTACAATACATTGCGGGCTTGCGATTTGAGGGGGACTGGCTCGAGTACTTTCCCGCTCGATTTCTTCGCGCCATCTTTGAGGTTTCATCTTTTAATTGTATTGAAAATATTTGGAGATGGATAAATCTGTTCAACGGCAGATACGTGAAATAGCCAATAATGCTATAACAGAAATCAGTCGAATTTCTCAGCTAGTGAACTCCACTCATACTGCGGCAGCAAGTAATCAGCGAAGTTCTTCCTCTTCGAGTCCATTATCTTCTGGTTCTGCTTCTAGTGCCCTTCCGTCAGGATCAGAATCGGGATCTTCTTCTAGAAGTTCAGGAAGTTTGGTAAGTGAACTGCACCGAAGATTCCCGAGTATGCAAGGAACAACTCATCGTAGTTCTGCTCCTACTTCGAGCGGTAGAGGCCGCTCTAATTCGACACAAAGGGTTGGCCGTCCATCGAATGAGTTTGCCATCAAAGACATTATTATGGTGGGTTTACAGTGTGAAAAAACACCAACAACTCGCCAGGAAAAGGTCAGTCTCCAGCGTAGAAATCGTGTTATAAGTGGATTTACAATTGACAAAGGGTGGAATGAAAAAACCCTTTACAATAAAGTGAAAGCACAGTTTCCAGAGGAATGCAAATACATTGAGTTCGAATTCGTGAAGAATATCTCTGGAGTGCTAGTGAAACCGACATTGGCTTCAGGGGTGAGGATCAATGGAAACATTTTGCTGAAAAGCATTGCTTCTACAGGTGCTGTGTATGTGCGTTTACTAGTCGAAGATGACCCTGATGAGGTGGACAGTGGTATTCAAAGGAGTATGGATGATTTCATGTCAGAAGTAAATCAAGAGAACATCATCGTACAAGATGAGGTGCAATCTATGAACTGTGAAGGGCCAAATACAAATAGACATAAGGAAGAGGAACATGCAGAGGAACAGGCACATGCAGTCGAATCTGCAGATGATGAAGAGCGAGATAGTGGAGAACAACATGCAGCCATAACTGTAGATGATCAAGAGGGAGGCAATGGAGAACAACATGTAGTACAACCTGCGGCTAATAAGGAACAGCCTGTAGATAATGGAGAGCCTCTCAGTGAGGCTGACTATTTGAGAATCATTGATAACATTACTGTCAATATTATTGATGAATGTAAGGGATTTCAAAATCCAGTTGCCATCCTGAAGAAAGCCCAAGAACACATTTTAGATGGAAGGCAGTTGGACATAGTTGACCCTTCAACAGAACTAAAAGGAAAGACCAACTTTATAATAATAGATAGGGACCATGTTTTTCAAGATGCATTAACTGAAGTAGCATTAATTGACAACTTAAGGCTGCCACTTGAGGTAAATTTTATGGGAGAGGGAGCTCAGGACTTGGGGGGACCTAGAAAAGAGTTTTTCAGGTTAGTTCTCAAAGAAATCAAAGAAAAATTGTTTGACAGTGGACTCATCGAGGACTTTGCAGAACGTTACTATACATCTGGTATAATAATGGGATTAAGTGTTCTACAGAATGGGAAAATTCCCAGCTTTCTGTCTGAGGAACAACTTCAAGAACTTATTGATGATTCATCTGAGCATTCCCCCTGCATTGTCAACCTACGAAACTGTTTACGTAAAGTTGGAGTCCTGCAACTGATGGCAAAGCTTCCTTAGTTTGTTTTTATACCTTTTCAGGCCCTCTTCTAGCAAACTCGATGTGAGGAATCTTGTCCATTTGTTGGAACCAAAGTTTGCAGAGGAGGGTTCCAATACTAAGAGGTATGAAAAAGAAGTATATGCCGCATTTTACAAATACGTGAAAGAAGTTGCTTCAGGGAGAAGGGTTACTGGATCCACCACCCTAACCCTTAATCACATTTTGCAATTTGTTTGTGGCGCAGATGAGGAGCCAGCATTGGGGTTTTCCATTTCCCCGCAGATCAGATTTGTATCCAGCAGTGGGAGCTTCCTCCCTACTTCAAACACTTGCACTAATACATTGCATCTCCCATCTCCAAGCAGCACAGTCAGTCTTCCTTCAGATGACATACTCTTTAATCTGTATGACTATGCTTTTGGTAGCACATACTTTGGAATTATTTAACAGATTCCAATAATGTTATTGTAGAGTTAAGCATTATTATATCTGTTACCAAAAGGCTCTTTTCAGAAATGAGGATTACAAGTTTGAATTGAAACTTATGCTTTGTCAAGAGTTAATTTATAGAAAGGGGACAGTTTGTTTTGAAGGTTTTTACATTACAACAACTTGAACCTTGAAGTCAACTTCGATTGAAAGAAGTCTGTCCCTTGAACATGATGTTGTTAATCACAAATGTTTCAGTGGCCATGTTAAACAATGATAATATTATTCATGACAACATCAGGCCATGTTGAGTTTGAACAGTTTTCAGTTAACTGACAGAAATTGGTTTTCAATCTAGGATATTCCTGCTTCAATCTAGGATATTCCTCATTCTTGGGTTTCCATTTTAACAACTTAGCTTTTGCAACTGGTTGGGTTTAGTAATGGTGCTTTGCATCAGTTTTGTATGTATTCAAGTGAGATCTCTAAATAGTGTTTTCTCCAGCCTTATTGATACATGTACCTCAATACTTTAGTGACAGCTATGGGAAGAGGTAGCAAAAGTTTACTTTCATACCCGGTATTTGTTACTTAACTTTGTCATTACTTTCCTTTAATAAAATGTTTATGTTATCAACCCAAGTATCATTTTTCTCTTTTTTCAGGGAAATTCTTTATATGGGAGAAATACCCACTCTTAGTACAGGGAATAGGCTATAGAACTCAGGCTGATGAACTCTAAAATGTTTTCCTGAATGGTTTCAATTCTCATATTCTGATGGTGTTCACTACTTTAGTTCATTGGTGTGGGTTTTGTTTGTGGCAAACAAACAAACAAAAGAATCAGAAAGAAGATAAAAGAGGCAACTGTGTAACAACTTATCCAGGTCATTACCACTCTTAATGTTAATGAAAAATGAAAGTGGGAGCTATTGAGTGCACTTTGAATGAAGAACTACAGACCTGTCATTAGAAAACATGGAATGGTGACTGTAAAATGGGTACAAAAGCCAAGTTGTTTTGAGGGGAGGTGGAGGGTGTGGGTGTTAACAAGATGATTTTTTAATCTTTCAAAGTAGGTTTTCTATTGTGACTCTTATACATCTGACTTCTCCCTCTGTTCATCATGGGATACAATTTTGCAAAGTGTCCCAAGGACACAAAATGACTGTTTTGTAATAACCTGACTCAGTGCACTTAGGGTAATGCACTTTACCTTCTCTAAGGTCTTGTCAAAATCTAGGTTGAGTTCAAATCTTTCCTCCAAAAAGCAGCAACAAACGGAGTTTTTTATTATTTGACACAGAAATCCTAGTTTTCAAAATTGCAAGCAGACAGAAAAGCTCACATCAACAGGGTTTTCCATCAGTGACTTCTATTCTTAAGTTTCTTCCTCGTTGAAAAGGAATAATGTCATGAGCTCGGCACTATTAAGGTAATTGTTCCGACCTTGATTATGGTCATTTTGAAAGGGATCTGGCAGTTGCATCCTTTGCTCTTCTGTGAGCACAAAGGTTGGTGGATCAATCTGTACCTGGTAGTCTTCATCACTCACTGTAACTGATTCATCAGCGTCAACACCATACTGTTCCATTTCATCTACAGTAAGTGCAGTATGTTGAGAATTCATGTTTTGCAGCATGCCACTCGTCCACAGCTGGAGAGGGGACATATTATGCAGTTCATAGTTCATTTAAAGGGTCAAGAATACCAGTTTTTTCCATTTCGTCAAATAACTTTGCATAAAAACATAGGACGCCAGCATAAACATCCCTGTGAGCTCTTTCTACCCGGCAATTGTGAACAGATGATCCTGTGATAATACTTCCCCGGTCTAAGCCTCTTCTTTCCAACATGAACTGGGCAACAAGAACATTCTCCATCCCATAATCACATCTTGCTCTTGATGGCAACCCATAGGTTTTTGTGCTCTCCTCAAAAAGTCTTAATACAGTCTCAGCTTTGTTATTGTCACAACACCTGCAATGGGTAATCAAACGTGAAAATCCATCTACACAAACATGGACTATAAGTTTCCATCGGATAAGCTTGTGGGCCGAGTCAAAGTGCCACAGCGAGTTGGGTGTTGGAACATTATACTTTCGACGATAAATTACCAACCGCCACCTTAAAGCAGTGCCTACAGGGTCTAACCGTCGTAAACAGTTGCTCACCCTCCAGCGTTGAACTCGCAACCCTCTACTCCTCAAGGCTCCAATAAATCGTCTCCTACCAATATTTGGTGTGAGAAATCCACCATTGCTGACATTTGTATCAGCTGCAGTTATTTCTTTGTAGATTTGATCTAACTCATCATCAGATATGTCTGAATATTGTTCAAAATTATCACTTATACCTAACACCCTTCGTCTTCTTTGAAGCGTTGATACACTTATGTGAAGCAACTGGGCTATTTTTTCCCATGGAAAATGTATAGAACGCAAATATTCTATTTGTTCTTTCGTTATGTTCAAGGCCGGTCTTCCAGGTCCTTGACCCTCCATCCTTGGACTTGGTTGAGGATAAAATGAAACAGAATTCTCTGCACTTGATGCAGTAGTTTCACAAGACACGAGAAGTCTTTGAAGAGATTGCACATTGTTCTTCAAACGACGCACATGTTCAAGAAGGGGATCGCTCATTTGGGAAGTCATGTCATGCTCAATAAGGGTTAGAGTTGTGTACGAGTCTTGCAGCCACTGCGTAGTCTCTTCTATTAAATCCTCGGTCCAGAAAACCTCATCACTTGCGCACACACCAACGACTCCTTTCAAATTTTGTAAGAAAACGTGAAAACCTCTTTCGTTTCTTTCTCTGACAATGTTTCGCCTTGGCATTCTTTTGGATAGCACTCGCACAATTTTCAAAATGGCCGCCTAGTAAGTCAAAACACTCGAGCCAGTCCCCCTCAATCGCAAGCCCGCAATGTATTGTAGGCCAAATAATAAATTCACGATACCTTGAAAAATAATTGTCAGCGCCAATGAAAAAATAATTCTCAGTACCACAAGTAAAAAATAATTCGCAGTACCAGTCAAAAATAATTTGCAGTACGAGTGAAAAAACTTCATTCGTAGTACCCACAAAAAATTTGACCTGACTAAATTAAAATAATTCAGGCTGCTAAAAAAAATAAGCAAACACCTCGAAAAAGAAATTTGCACCGCCGATGAAAATACACAGCAAGCTCATAAAAAGTAAAACATTGACTGAAAAAACTGACTTGTGGGGCAATTTTATTACTACAATTTTGACCAGAACGGGCCTCCATAAAACTCTATCCCGACCGATGTATCGATTTTGGTCACTCCAGTGGCTAGAGATTGAAAACGTGACAGAAAATTGGCGTTACTTTCGATTCTCACCAAATTTGGACAGTGGGAAGATCTCATCATTAGCCAATTACAGGCCATTTTTCAGCTCTTTTCCTCACATCCTCCCCCGTCGGGAGAATTTTGTCAAGTTAGCTAATTTAGCATGCAAGCCACCGTAATGGTGGTCGCTATTGGCGAAATGTTTATTTGCTCAAAATTGGGGTAAAATCTTTCGGAGATGGAAGTCAGGACATTTGTAAGGATACAGAAAGTAATATGGGACCAGTTGGTGGCTTCTAAGGCTCAATTTATCCAGAAGTAAGCTGTATTTTCGTTTTCGTGCCGAAAGCCACGCGGTGAAATATTATCGGTTTGTTCTGCTGTCTTGTTCTGTTTTTTCTCTTGGTCATTTTTGTAGCCCGCCGAGGCCATTCTTTCGTCTAAATGAGTTGAAAGAAGTTCGAAAAAGATGTTCCCATTCAAGTTTAAGCTCTCAGGCGATAATTCTGGAGTTGTTTGGCCGAAACGTCGGCTTTGTTATGTTCGTGTTTTTCGGTTGCTATGGGCGACCGATGCTCCTTTTGTTAGGTCAAGTCTAGGGAGTGAGGTCACAAAAAAAATTCTAATTAATTCTGGCTTTGCTCGATTTCGCTGAAATTTAGCAAGATAAAGCTGGATTTTTAAGGAATAGATTTACCTTCTGCCAATGTGTGGTAGCTATTAACGCTAAAGTGATATATCGCTTCGATGTCAGGGTTTTGAAGAGATTTTTTGCAACGTGTAGGTTCGGCGTGATTTTGTAATCTGAGATTTCTGTTGACCCTCAAGAAACAAGGTTTGGCGAGTAAACATTACAGATTGCGTAATTCAAAGTTGGCCGAGTGGAGATCTCGTCTGGTCTCCGACAAAAAAAAATAAAAAAAAATAAACCAAGGCTAGAACATGAACCGCGCTCGGCCCATGGCCGCGCGGTTAAAAAAACCACGGGTAAACCATGAACCGCGCTCGGCCCATGGCCGTGCGGTTAAAAAGATGCTGTAAATATCCTTTGTTCAGAAGTGAATAACTCGTTACGTGACTTTTCAACTGACACCAACGAAGTAATATTTTAAAGCTTAGCATCTTATTAGTCCATCTCAACGGCTTCTACACCCATCTCAACGCAATTACTATCGAAAAATTTCACCCGAACATCGTGCTTTAATAATATACACACTCTGGCTTTTCCGGAAGTGAATAAATCGTCGCGTGACTTTCCAATTGACACCAACTTGGTATTATTTTAAAGCTTACCGTGTTATTAGTCCATCTCAACGGCTTCTACACCCATCTCAACCCAATTACTATCGAAAACTGTCACCGAAACATCGTGCTTTAATAACATACACACTTGTTCTGACTTTTCCGGAAGTGAATAACTCGTCACGTGACTTTTTCAATTGACAGCAACTTGGTATCATTTTAAAGCTTACCGTATTGTAAGTCCATCTGAACTTCTTTTACACCCATCTCAACGCAATTACTATCGAAAACTTTCACCCGAAGATCCTGCTTTAATAACATGCACACTTAAACTGGCTTTTCCGGAAGTGAATAACTCGTCGCGTGACGAATCGACTCTAGTTGGGTGTATTGGACACGAATGATTTTTCGATGGTAGTTGCGTTGAGATGGGTGTAGAGGCCGTTGAGATGGACTAATAATACGGTAAGCTACCAAGTTAATACCAAGTTGCTGTCAATTAAAAAGTCACGTGACGAGTTATTCACTTCCGGAAGAGCCAGCACAAGTGTATATGTTATTACAGCACGATGTTCGGGTGAAAGTTTTCGATAGTAATTGGGTTGAGATGGGTGTAGAAGCCGTTGAGATGGACTAATAAGACGATAAGCTTTAAAATGATACCAAGTTGCTGTCAATTAAAAAGTCACGTGATGAGTTATTCACTTCCGGAAAAGCCAGTACAAGTGTGTATGTTATTAAAGCACGATGTTCGGGTTAAGGTTTTCGATGGTAGTTGTATTGAGATGGGTGTAGAAGCCGTTGAGATGGACTAATAACACGGTAAGTTTTAAAATGATACCAAGTTGGTGTCAATTAAAAAGTCGCGTGACGAGTTATTCACTTCCGGAAGAGCCAGTTTAAGTGTGTATGTTATTACAGCACGGATGTTCGGGTGAAAGTTTTCGATAGTAATTGGGTTGAGATGGGTGTAGAAGCCGTTGAGATGGACTAAAAACACGGTAAGCTTTAAAATGATACCAAGTTGCTGTCAATTAAAAAGTCACGTGATGAGTTATTCACTTCCGGAAAAGCCAGTACAAGTGTGTATGTTATTAAAGCACGATGTTCGGGTTAAGTTTTTCGATGGTAGTTGTATTGAGATGGGTGTAGAAGCCGTTGAGATGGACTAATAACACGGTAAGTTTTAAAATGATACCAAGTTGGTGTCAATTAAAAAGTCGCGTGACGAGTTATTCACTTCCGGAAGAGCCAGTTTAAGTGTGTATGTTATTAAAGCACGGATGTTCGGGTGAAAGTTTTCGATAGTAATTGGGTTGAGATGGGTGTAGAAGCCGTTGAGATGGACTAATAACACGGTAAGCTTTAAAATGATACCAAGTTGCTGTCAATTAAAAAGTCGCGTGACGAGTTATTCACTTCCGGAAAAGCCAGTACAAGTGTGTATGTTATTAAAGCACGATGTTCGGGTTAAGTTTTTCGATGGTAGTTGTATTGAGATGGGTGTAGAAGCCGTTGAGATGGACTAATAACACGGTAAGTTTTAAAATGATACCAAGTTGGTGTCAATTAAAAAGTCGCGTGACGAGTTATTCACTTCCGGAAGAGCCAGTTTAAGTGTGTATGTTATTAAAGCACGGATGTTCGGGTGAAAGTTTTCGATAGTAATTGGGTTGAGATGGGTGTAGAAGCCGTTGAGATGGACTAATAACACGGTAAGCTTTAAAATGATACCAAGTTGCTGTCAATTAAAAAGTCGCGTGACGAGTTATTCACTTCCGGAAAAGCCAGTACAAGTGTGTATGTTATTAAAGCACGATGTTCGGGTGAAAGTTTTCGATAGTAATTGGGTTGAGATGGGTGTAGAAGCCGTTGAGATGGGCTTACAATACGGTAAGCTTTAAAATGAAACCAAGTTGCTGTCAATTGGAAAGTCACGCGACGAGGTATTCACTTCCGGAAAAGCCAAAGCAAGTATGTATGTTATTAAAGCACGATGTTCGGGTGGAATTTTTCGATAGTAATTGCGTTGAGATGGGTGTAGAAGCCGTTGAGATAGGCCAGTAAGACGGTAAGGTTTAAAATGATACGGCGTTGGTGTCAATTGGAAAGTCACGCAACGAGTTACTCACTTCTGAACAAAGGATATTTACAGCATCTTTTTACAAATTTACGTGAGCGTTTGGCGTAAATTAATAGCTTTGAATCCCGTTGTATAAACACACACCAATAAAGGGTGATTGTATTAAAGTGAATATATGAAAGATTATATATTGTTACGGCAGAATTGGAAGAAAAAAATCTTAGCCGTAAAGCAGAAGTCGGAAAATCGAAATAATCGGAGAATCGGACGACTTTTACAGCAAATCTTCTATTTTTCTGTTGCAAGATTAAGCATTTAATACACTTTTTTGAAAAGGTATAAGGAGTTGACAAGGCTGGGACCTTAAGTCGCCGTAACTTAACCCTTTGGAGCCCAGTGTATCGGACAGCAGAGTAGCCTGCACTTCCTTTAACCAGCAGTCTGCCCCTTAGTCATTAGGGACCTTAAGATACGCTACGGAGAGGTGCCACTACGGCTATTTTGTCCGTGAGGGACTGGGCTGACAACGGTGTTTTACCCGCCAAACTCAAATGATTAAGAGTTTGCTGTACGGCAACGGTATGTGCAGTCTCTACGTGTCTTAGCAAAAAAAAAAACTACTTTTAAGGAAAACCGGAGATCATTCTACTTTCATACGAAACAGGCTTGATTAATAACAATGATTTCCTTCTCCTGTATCCGTCTTATATCTCCCAGAACTCAGATTTGCCTTTTAGAACTTGATAGAACCGCCTGTAATTCCAAACACAAAACAAAATATAACCTCTGGTATAAAAAATTAAAGGCTCGATTTCAACACGGACAGGTTGTTCGTACAACGATCGCGTGATAAACCCGAAAATACAAAACTTTCGATTATAATAGACTACATTTTGAACAGTAATAAACAATTATAGCTCAGATTAGAATATACAAAGCTTTCTTATGAACGGCTGATCGGCCCGATACTAATATGACTGAATTGATCATCTCGCGGTAGGTGTTAAAATCGTTCAAATTTTCTGTACAAATGACAAAGAAACAATGATCTTAGAACTGATTTTTATGATTGAGAACTTTATCTTCAAACTAGGCTGTTCAAACAGTGAAAATAGCGTTAAAATGAGAAGTAAACAGCAGGCTTATACTCAAGTAGTGAAGAGTACGTGAAACCAGGCACTTTCCCGTAGTAGAAAGCAAGGCTACGGCGAGAACGTCGTACTGGTACGCGCATCATGACGTCACCGGAAGTGATCTTCACTATCTGCCGCCGTACTACAACCTAGCCGTACCATATCTTAAAGTCCCTATTACCAGTTCCCAAACGGCCAATTTAGACAAAACACACATGGAGACGCCCTTTTGGTCCGATTAGAGCTGTTTTCATCGCGTTTTTTCGCAAAATTTTGCTTTTGTCAACAAGAAACGATTTAAAGACCACTTGTAACACGAGCAGGAGGTCTGTGCGGTATAGTGCTCGAGAAATACTTGATTATTTGCATGGAAACTTCGCTATTCCAGACAATGGTTTCGAATCTGCCATCGAAGGATTGGAAAATGACAATGACGATGATTTAACACACAGATGCCGCCTGAAGAGCCATGTTTATTTAAGCATTGTCATTATCGAGGATGAAGAAGCAGAGGAGCCAGATATTTTCGATCCAAGAGCAGCAGGGAAGCCGAATAACTATTCTTTCGATGGTTCCGAGTGGACAAAACATTTAATCCAACTCAAGTTCGCGAACAATGAAATTCAGTAACATCTGTTGAGACTAAGTGATTTGTCACACAAGTACCCAGTTTTGTGAAATCAGGCATAGGAAGTCTTACAGTTAAGTGAATATGTCAAGTGAGGTATCAAAATAAATAACTGCATGCTAAGTTCCTTCGTAAGAACACTTCCTGTCAAATTTCACCAACTACTGATAACCCTAGCAGTTTATACAGTGAATCGAATTCTTTTAGAAGGTTTTTACCACGGCTGATCAGACCACCAGGAAATATACCTTCCAAGCTTTCACTAGTTTCCACCTGGTATATTACAAATGCCCAGAACGACATTTTCACAACGAAATACTAGAAATTGATATATCGATACCAGACACACAGGTCTTCGCCATTTTGATTCTCCCAGTAACCCTTGCGCCGCTAACTGGTTTTCATGCTTCAAAGATTCGAGTTCTCCTGCTAAGTGTTCCTGAATGTAGATTTATTTCAACTCGATAATAAATTACTGTATTCAACTTTCGGAGAGTATTAGTTTGGCGATTTGTTTTCTTTCTTGTTTTTTGTAAACGCCTGTCGGAGTAATCATACTCGCGTGAGCTCGCGTATACTTTAGTCACGGAGCAAACTAAGTTACGTGTTCCAAACATTGGCCTGGCGGCCATGTTTACTGGGAGTTGATCACAGAGAATTTTCTGTACCTTAACTTTCGATAGTAACAGTACCGCAGTCCACGTAAAGTGTATAAGATGATGTGAATACCTGGCTTCATCAAATGTACGAAAAGGATACATAAATATTATGCTACAAGTTGGTTCGTCCAATTAGGAAATTCAAACGTTGACAGTTTGTCGAATGTGGAAGTAAAATGCAAATAATAATTTTTGCTGGAGAAATGGCCCACTTTTGTCACTCTTTTACACTGGGTAAGTAAATCATTTAAAGTGTAGACTCAGTTCGGCTCAATTGACTTTGGATGACCATATATTTACTGCTCAGCGTGAAAGTTAGAAGCGCACCTATTGAGGTTACCTCTTCTGCACCCTGCCCCTCCCCCCCTGTTCCGTATCCAGTACCCATTTATACATCTGGGTGAGGAGAGGCACTATGAGAGAACGAACACAATGCAATGATCCCCAATAGGGGTCCATTGCACCAACCATTGGTTCATCGTGCCTCCTCCTCCAAAGGGTTGGAGTAGAGTTTACCCTGACATGACAGTTATAAGTCTAATAACCTTCTACAGAGGCAATTTGAGTGTGCCGAAACCTTTGTAACATTGCGTAACCGATAGCAACTTAAGGCGACTTAAAACGACTTAAGGCGACTTTAGGCAACTTAAGTGTCATTGTCTGAGAAAGTGTTCCAGAGGCCAAAAGTTGTGGTCAACCGATTTGGCTGAAACTTGGCACAGAAGTTGGGTGCAATGAGATATTTCAAAAGCCAATTTGGCTCACTTCTCTGACTTTTAGCTTTGGAGTCTCAGGGGGGGGGGGGGGTCTCATTTTTTGCCCTTTGAGCACCAAAAACCCGGTCTTCCAGGGGACATTTTGAAAGTGCCATAAAACCCAATTGGTAAACTGTGCTTCCAAATGAATTTGACCATGAACTCTACTATAACAGAGCTTTCATTTCATAAATGTAACTTTGGCCTCGAGGCATTGGACAGAGAGGAGCCTTGGGCTAGAGTTTGGCAAAAATTGATGTCAAAATTACAACCCAAAATTGCCATTTTTCAAAAAATCACTGTATCTACCTGCCTTCTTGCATAACTTCTGTACCTATACCATTATTTACTTTAGTGACCCAGTTATCAAAATCAGTTAAGAAAAATTTGGCTTTTCAAAGTTTGTTGAATTTTTGCCACAAACACTCTATGCCCCTCTAAGGCCATTCAAAATGGAATTTTGAGCATAAGTCATGCCATAAACAAACCAAATTGCTGACATGAAACCCTTATTCTGTATTTGGTGAGTGAAATGAATTGTTAAAGCCAAATCAGTTTCATTGTTCAGAAATACTGTGATTCTTACCTTACAATTGCTCCTAAAAGGCCTTTGATTAGCACAACAGACACCCTGATTTAGCAAAACAAGGGTTAATGTTTCCTTTCAAAACTTAGTACCCATCAAACAGCACAAATGATGAAGGCCTTACCTAGATATAACGATCTTTTTGAACGGTGTTTGAATTTTTCACTGATTTATATTCAGTTTCAAGGTCTTTCAAGTCATAATTCTTTTCCGTTTCTCCAAGCATGGAAAATCTCCATATTTTGTCAGGCCTGATTTTTTATGATTACACGATAAAGTTAGCTTAACAAAAACGTTCGTTAGCATATAATCTATGTCTGTTAACGGCCTGCATAATTCTTGTAAATACCCACCAGTAAAGGAGCATGACCATGCATACATGGATATATTACAAACATGTAAGCTGCTGTTTATAGCAGTGCCGATGTGACCCGTTATTTCAGAGTCCTTTAGAGCGGAGTAAATGAAACCATCCGTCAAGAAGGAATGCACAGTTAGGAGAGCTAGAAAGTAAAACGAAAAGCTTTTGTTGCAAATACAATAACCAAACGAGGCCTTGCATTGAGACGATGTATCAACTGGCCCGCCATTTTGAACATAGGAGAGAGAGTGGGGACTGGACCGAGTTCCCATTCTTTTTCGGTTTGGCGGGTATGTTTTGTCAGATGTAAGAAATTCGAGGGTAATTTCACGATGGCACTTTGTTCCTTTGGAGGGGTAAGTGATCAGTGCGGTGCCACATCATGGGCTGCGCACGAAACAGGAATGGTTCTTTTGTTGTCCTGCGAGATAGACATGACTGAATGGTTGAAGGAAAAGTACAAGGGGTCAGGTGCGTCCGGGGTAAGAGGAAGACCTAGTCATAACAAAGTTACAGGTGATTCAAACTATCAGTTGGGGATCATACACGCGCACAAATGGCTTTTATCGCGATCCAGTGGACTCTTTTTATTGACAGAGACCACGATATTTTACGATTTTGTCGTCTCAAATTGTTTGTTTGTGACGAAGATTTCCCAAGGTAATTTACTTGGTTCTTGCGAAGAGATACTAACATTCAACAAATTGTTCATAGAAAGGGCAAAAGGGTTGACTAAAATCCTAACTTTGAAAGGTAAAAGTACAGTTATTTTATCGCAGCAATCTCGTGGACCAAAAACAGCGATAAGAATAACTTTAAGGCTGCTTTTCGTCTGCTCGCTCTGTTTGTTTACATTCAGCTTTACCTGTGCAGACGCTTATCACGCAATCACAATTCGAGCTTGAAACTCTACCGTTTTCCTATATTTGCTGGTTTCGTCGAAGAAAAATCTTTGCAAACATGCTGCATCGAAGCTCTTCGAGGAAGTTGACATTTTAAGCGAGAAATTGCCTTGATTCACGGATAAAATTCTTGGTTACAAAAATTATGTGGATACTTTTTTTAATTACTTAAAATTAGTTATTTTAGTATGTAAATGGAGGTGGCATAATTTTAGGAATCTTATACCCAGTTTGAAACCTATCTCAGATTTATCGTTGTATTCTTAAGCTCGATTAATTGATTAAACATTTTTTGTTTTCTGCAAAAATACACTAATCGCGATAGGAAATACATTCGATTTTGAGACGGTATTACGACTTCATAATAACACCATGGTAGAGAATGTTTTCCCGCATATAGACTCTCTGCTTCGCATCGTTATGAAGTCCTAATATTGTCTCAAAATCTACCGAATAAGTTTGTGTTATCGGATTTGCTTAGAAGATTTAAACTAATTAGACTGCGTGCTAACACATAGGCACTGAATCCACGTGTGTCCTTGAATGGGAACTGATTCTCAATCGTTCCGGAAAAGCAATTGACCAGGTGGATGTTGTAAGGATGAGCGTGTGCCCAAAGCATAGGTTTCAACTTACTACGCTTTATGAAGCAAAGGTAATGGATAGAGATTTTTTAATGGATGATCGATGCTCGAGTCTAATCTGGCATTATAACATACCACAGGACGCCCACTTTCTTAGGGAAGCCCTTTGGAGTTTCAGTTCATAGAAAAACAGCTTACAACCCCAGGTTACTGGTTGTTCTTTATCGAGCAAAATACGTTTGGTTGTTGTTGATTTTTTTTACTTGCGGGCACTCAAGGAATTTCATCTCTTCCCTAGTGATGCTAGTGCATTACTCACCTAACACTTTCTTTACTCAAACTTTTCCCTAGAAAGTAGATTTCTGGTTTTCTACGTGTGTGTGACAAGGTGGGGGGGGGGGGGGGTGGGGAGGTCGGGGGTAGTGGGTGGAGAGGGAACACCTGCTAGTGAACTTGTTACACCCCTCAATCCTGAATTACTTACGTTAGACACGGTATGTTGTTAACTTGCGCATTTTGTTGTAGGATAAATGTTGGTCTTTTAAGAGCAATTGTAAGGTAAGAATCAGTATTTCTGAACAATGAAACTGATTTGGCTTTAACAATTCATTTTCACTCACCAAATACAGAATAAGGGTTTCATGTCAGCAATTTGGTTTGTTTATGGCATGACTTATGCTCAAAATTCCATTTTGAATGGCCTTAGAGGGGCATAGAGTGTTTGTGGCAAAAATTCAACAAACTTTGAAAAGCCAAATTTTTCTTAACTGATTTTGATAACTGGGTCACTAAAGTAAATAATGGTATAGGTACAGAAGTTATGCAAGAAGGCAGGTAGATACAGTGATTTTTTGAAAAATGGCAATTTTGGGTTGTAATTTTGACATCAATTTTTGCCAAACTCTAGCCCAAGGCTCCTCTCTGTCCAATGCCTCGAGGCCAAAGTTACATTTATGAAATGAAAGCTCTGTTATAGTAGAGTTCATGGTCAAATTCATTTGGAAGCACAGTTTACCAATTGGGTTTTATGGCACTTTCAAAATGTCCCCTGGAAGACCGGGTTTTTGGTGCTCAAAGGGCAAAAAATGAGACCCCCCCCCCCTGAGACTCCAAAGCTAAAAGTCAGAGAAGTGAGCCAAATTGGCTTTTGAAATATCTCATTGCACCCAACTTCTGTGCCAAGTTTCAGCCAAATCGGTTGACCACAACTTTTGGCCCCTGGAACACTTTCGCAGACAATGACAGTTAAGGCGACTTAAGGTCCCAGAGTAGGCCTTTAACAGTTGATCCAAGGTCACATGCGTAACCGTGGCAATATCAGCCACAACCCACGACCAGAGTCCGCATGCGCACCCAGGCCTGTTGCTATTGATTATTGACTGATTGCTTGTCGGTACAACAAGCAAGCTTTAAACTTGAAGCTGCGATGTCAATCGAATTAAGGACGTTCGCCCCCGAAATGTTCCAACGGACAGATTTTTTTTTTTAAAAACGTACCATGAACTAACGTTTGCTAAAAAGACAAATGGGGGCCACCGTGCCCGTTGTTGACATCTGGCGCGTTGAAGACCAAGGCAGAGATCTTTTTATCAGTATCATGGGAGTACGGCTTTTAATAAATACTGTAAACGTACATAAATTTGAAGATATTACTATGGTAGTTATAGGCTTTTGATATTTGTTGTAATGTGCTTTCCTATATTTATGTTGTTATTCTTCTATATATCGCATTACCGTGTAACCTATGTTAGGTAATAGCTTCAGGGCTCCTATTGATAGCAGAGATGCTTTGTAAGCTCCCTGAAGGGACTATCCTGAAATTTTCACCTTTAGGTTTTTACTTTTAAATAAAGGTGTCCATTTGTCTTCTAGAGGTTTTTAGTTATTTTAAGACGATGTTAGCTTACAACTATCGGCCATAAAAAAAGCTACACTAGTGAAATTTAGATCACGTAAACGTACTCAGCCTGTACTCAGCTCAACGCAACTAAGTATATTAAGTAAATTTTTGCAGCTGATGTCGTTCCTTGAGGTAGAATAGGCTTGGAAAAGACTAAGTGTCAGCCTTGACCGTCCACATTCGAAGAACACACGAGAGTAGACAAAAAGAAATATTTGTACTCTTCTTTTTTCCTGCTTTTCGTTAAAATCGGCAAAGGAGCTGATCTACAGATAGAAAAATGGAGGTCACCGAGCATCCAAGAGTGTAAACTTCAGGCGAAGTTAGCGTACCCAGTGTCAAGCCCTATACTTGCTTATATTTCTTTCTAAGCGCCCACTTCGTTTCCAGGCTCTCTCTTCTCTGTCTCCCTTGGTTGTTTGAAGAAAGAGCCTGGTTGCGGCTGGTCACGTGACCTGCGACACGAACTTTTCCACGGGGGTAGAGTCAATGAATAATTTTTGTCGATCTCAACTGAGGGGAAAGAAAGGCGATCACTTGTCACCGCTCTATTAAAATACCCCTTTGAAATCCTTAAGTCTTATTCTTATTCAGGTCAAACGAAATATATATAAACAATAGCCTCCATTTGGCGGGAAAGTATGCTAGGATATCTGTCCGCGGACATTATCTGTTCCGAGAAGCGAACAGTTTTCCGAGAGCGTAGCTCGAGGGAAACTGTGAGCTTCAAGGAACAGATAATGTCAAAGGACAAATATCGGAGCATATTTTCGCCCCAAATGGAGGCTATTGTGTTTATTATTCTTCTGATCTTTTTTGCAACGCGCGCAGTTTTGAAAATTGGGCAATATTTAGCTCTTATTAACCGAGCAGGAGGTCTGTATGGGAGAATCTTGACCGAGGTCGGGAGTACACACGACCGAGGTCAAGATTCTCACATACAGACCGACTAAGCTCGGTTAACAAGATGTTTATTATATGGCGAACAAGAAAAAATTAATTCGTTTAATGTAACTGGTTTGTACTAGCTGACATTTTGCTTGCGAACGGCGATGAACTGAACTTAATTCTGCCAAAGTTTGGTCGTCCTGTTTACTTTTTTCCTCATCAGGCTAGGCACGTCCATAATATGAATATTTTCTGGAACTAATATTTTGGAAGAAAATGTCAATATTTTTGTTTTTAGTTTGCAACTTTTTCACGGCATAATGTAATCGGTCGAGATGCCGGTCTAGATGGGAAAATCTAGACCGCGGTCAATATCGATTTCAGCCAATCAAATTCGTGAATTCTGTAGTTCCCAGTCCTTGTGAGGCACAGCCATATAATAATCTCGGATATTCCCCAGTTTTAGCTGGCGAATATTCGGTCGCGTGACGCGTTTAGACCGATTATACATCTGTCTAATATAAACTTACATAACCCTGATGCAAATGAAATATAAGTGCAGGTTTATGTCAGCAAAACTTTAAATCATTTTACATTGCTGTAAATCAAATGCAAGTTAGAATACTCGGCTAATTCGGCGTGTGAGAGAAATACTTTTTAACATTACAAGTTTCGCACGTGCATTGTTCAACATTCCATTGCACCTGAACTTAAAATCATTTCTGAAATCTCTATTTCCGCACATGGTGTGATCATGAGCCTTGCATTTTTATTACACCGGGCCTGATTGTTGCCGGATTGGTAATATATATGAAGACAGGAGGCCATCACTAGGAGCATGCAACTCGTATACTAAGCCTATGTCACGGCATTTTTACAGACCGGTCTATTTTTGAGCTTCTTTTCCTGCGAAATAGGTCAGTTCCGGTCTACATGAGCGCGCATCGTTAAGGAAAAAAATGGCTGACCTCAGATCAGGAGCCCATCACTTCTTCCGGCGAAATGATGACGTCAGTGAAAAATTAAGTGCGTCCTTGTGATTGGTCACTGAGGTTTCTGCGGGAGTCTGAATTCACGGTAAATTCAAACTAAAAATAGATCGGTCTGTGAAAACGCCGTGACAGGAATATGGGGTAGTTACACCCTCCTAGTGATGGGCTCCTGAAGAGGGTTATTCCCCATTTTATAGACCTTATTCCCATGGCATTCCCTCTCAAGTTATCTTTAGAAATGGTACCTAATAATGATACCACGCGTGTTGCGTGGATGTTTTCGCGGATGAAAAGACGTGTGAAGTCGCTTGGGCTGTCCACGTGAGCAAAATCGCGTCTCAGGATTGGCTGTTTCTGAACCTACCTGGATTTCCAAATCCGGGAGTGACCTAAAAATAACTTAAGAGGGATTACCTTGGGAATAAGGCCTGTATAGGGGATTCACTCTCTTATCCTTCACTGTTCTCACTTGGTATTTTAATATGATACTTTTCATGTTCTTATGACTTTTCTTATTCAAGATTGCATTTGTGGTTTCAGTATCAGGGACGGGAAAGCCGCCAACCTGTTAACAGCAGCAAGTAAGGTTTCTTAACCACGAAAGGAGTCAAAGGCCAGCGAGTCACTGATTACAACAGAGTCGCCTCAGCGTCAGCGCAGTCAGTAAAAAGAAACGTTAGGTTACAGACGTCGATAGAGAGTACATATTTTGCAATCTGATGGCAGAGGAACCTCCCGCAGAAGCTGCAGGACATAGACCTGCTCTTGACGTTGAAGCTGGTTTCGGTGCGTTTCACATTAGAATTAGAATTGACAACCCCTGGTTAGCAGCAGGATTCGTAGGCGCCGGCATCCTAACGTTAAGAGCTTTTTATAATTCAAACCCTGAACCTGTTGAGACTGCAGTAAGAACTGCCTTGACAGGTTTGGCGGATGGAGTCCTAAATATTAGACCGGGTTCTGTGCTTGTCGAATTCATTTGTTATACAAAAGACAGGTTACTGGCATTTATGGATGCTTTTGCGACAGGGACCGTAAAGCAAAGATTACAAGAGGAGTTTTCTAAAATTGGATTTAAAGACGAGTTGCAAGTGACCGTTACTGTATACGACAACGCTTCTCAGAAGAGGTAAGATATTCCGTAAGCTAATAACTGGAAAACTAATGACTTGAATTGTATTCCGCGTGGAATAGCGAGACCTATTTGAATGTAGCCAGTTTCTTGTAGCTAAGAGACAACTAATGAAAACGTCCGTTAGATGCGGCGAGAGAACGGCACTTAGTGTTATATAATCCAGTGTATGGATGATTGGTCGAGAATTTTCTCAAGTATCGCGTTTCCGTCGATTTTCCTTAGGGAAACATGGGGCTTGCGGAGGGAAAAGCAATGGAAGAAAATAAACTAGCATGCGGAGAAACCAGTCGACAAGTGCCGACAAGTGTCAACAAAGCAGCAGAAAAAGTATTAGCGGAGTAAGGGACCGAGATAACTACTGTTCGGTCGCCTCCCCGCCCCTACCCCCTCGTGTCTCGCTCGCTTTTTCTTTCGGGTGCGTTGAATAACAGAGATCTCAGGCTGTGAACAGTCTAGCACTGATAAGGCATCACGATAGACACAAATTGACTACAAACATTCAAAGAGCTTGTGAAACCAAGAGATTATCACGGTAAGAGAGTGAATCCCCCATATAGGTCCTCTAACTAAGGTAATCCCTCTTAAGTTATATTTAGACATTGCACCCAGTTCTTCGGCGGATATTACTCGCGCGTTGGGTAGATGTTTTCGTGGAGGATCTGTTTATGTTTCGTTTCGTTTCGTTTCAAAGAAAAGGAAAACCTCCAACGCTGCGGGGATGTCTTCTTTGATATTTTGCTTACATGCAAAGGAGCTTCGACTCTCGGTATGTTTTAATACATTTCGAAACTTAATAGAAGTTTAAATAAGAGACGGATGTCCCCAGCACAAACAATAACAACTGAATGAGTGGCAGAGAAATGAGTAGACAAACGAGTGCAAAGCAAACAAACGTCCAAACACAAGCTAGGCAACCGAATAAACAGATGGTCGAAAGTGTAGGCAGATGCTCGCTGCCCAAGTAGCAAAAGCAGTTTTAGCAGCAACGGCAACAACGCCAAAGGCAACATCGAATAAAACACGACTTAATATTCAACCTACGAATCTCGCGAGAATTTAGATTCATTCGTTTTGTCTATACTTTCAGAAATATCCCAGACAGAATATGCAAGACAACGTCAAAATTCGAGAAAAATTTTAAAAATTGGCCGTCGTATAGTTCACGTTCTCTCGAATATGCAGAATGTGGCTATTTTACGTTGTTGTTTTGTGACCTTTTGTAAACAACAGCAAAGAAATGAACAAAGAATTATAACGCTCGCTTACACAGCCATTGTACTCGTTGCCGTTGCCGTTAAAGTTAGCTTAATTAAATTCCCTAAAACCGAATAAACAGCCAAATAATGAACAGCCAAACGAGCACAAAACAAACGAAAGCCCGCCCGAACAAAAAGCCGGCTGAGGGTGCAGAAAACATCTTTGCTATAAAACGAAATCAAAACATGTAAAATGACGTTCCCGCCATTTCGTCTCAGGTAGTTTCGAGAAAGTCGCTCCGGCTGTCCACGCATCGCGCGAGTAACATCCTCGGAAGAACTGGGTACCATGTCTAAAAATAACTTAAGAGGGATTACCTTAGTTAGAGGACCTGTATGGGGGATTCACTCTCTTACCTCGATAATCTCGTGGTGAAACTTAGTAATTGGTGAAATTTTGGGCTTTTTGGTTGTAATATTAAAGGAGAAATTGGCTTTCGAAAACTAAAAAAATTCTCGGTGGCAAAAGCGCTACTGAACTTATACATTCTTTGTAAGTTGAGTTTTTAAACCCGAGTCGCACAAAAAGTACTCAATACATCGGGCTCAAATTCCTTGGGACAGTTAATCATGCTGTGCCCCTTGAATATTGAAAACTAATGTTTTTGTAGCTCCATCAGAAACTGTATCGCTTATGCAAATCAACAACTGCGCGATGGGATAATTAACAATTAGACCCATAGCCCGCAAGGGCTACGGGTCAATAGCCCATGAGACGAAGCCGAATGGGCTATTGACCCGTGGCCCTTGATGGCGAAGGGTCTAATTGTTTTAGTATAACCCAACTAGTCGGACAGAAAAGGTAATAATAAAGTTAGCAAATGCAAGTTGAAGAAATATTTGTTTGGGAATAAAACGAAAGAAAACGTCACGCTCGATGGCGCCAATTTCGCTACTCGAGGACTATTACTAATAGTCCCCTAGTAACGTAGCCAATCAAAATGCAGGATTTGCATTAGTCCACTAGTTGGGTGATACTAAAAATCAATAGCACACCTTAGTAAACTTGGTTGCTAGTTGCCACTAGGAAAGGGCGCAAGAGGGGCGCCAAGTCTGTCCGAAAAAAAAAATTGACGGCAGCAACTGTTGCCGTCAGTGGCAAGTTTGCGTAGGAAAACTTTGAAATAAAAAAAGGAGATGTGTGAATGAAATTGTATTTCAAAGGTAGCTCGTGAGCTAACGACGAGATACGGGATTATCTGAAAGAACTCTGCGAGCAAATTTGAGGAGGAGAAGCTCTGACGTTCTGTTCGCTTATTATCTAGCATCTTGTTTGGGTAATACACCCATAATGCAAGCTAATTTTTTCATGAAGAGAAAATATTGGAAAAGAGCAGATCGCCTATCATGTGACATGAATCTCTTCCGGTCCTGTGTGAATATCTTAGACTCAACACCAAAGTGGTAAGTTAGACTGACGTCAGGTATTGTTAAAATTGGCAGGTTCTGGGTTTTACAGGAGATTACAACACACCGCACAGGGGAAAAAACGCAGCGGGTGATAATAGCGTCACTAAAGTAGCGGTCGAGGAACAGAGTGGTGTCTGTAAGGGAAGACCGTGCGGTCACGGGTACAGACAAAAATAACCCAACACTAACTAGCTACGAACGATAAATAGAATTTTTAATAATTGTCATGAAGCACAGGGATCCGCTCTCTCCTTCATTTTCTCTTGTTTTTATCTAGTCTAGAAGTTGCTAGGATGTTTTGAACCTGTCACAAATACCTGATTTTGTTTTCAGAAAAGAAATGTGGGAGAAATCCTCGGACTTGGGCTCGGCTTCTGAGTCTTCTGGTGTCGAATCAATGGAATTAGGTTGAATTACACTTTATAATTTTTAGTGGAATCTAGCAGTATTTGCCCCCTAAAAAATCCATTTTAAACAGACTGACGAGTAATTGATTGCTGTGACTCTGTCATAGAATGCTTTCATCTACTAGAGACGTTTTAAAATATATCATAAGTGATCGACAACATATGCATATTCAAAAATTGTTGCCTGACATTGTAGCATAAAGCATAAAGCATTTGAAAACGGCTATGATCGTAAACTTACAAACAAATAAACAACAAGAGAAACAAAAATGTAATCAAACGATTGAAAGTAGTTTGTCTCGCCCATCAAAACAAGAGGATAAGCACTGCACTAATGGCATGCTAATGAAATAATTAATGGCGTTGTATAATTAATACTGTAATCGTGTCTATAACAAAATTTCTATGGTGATTGGTTCCCCGCGCGCCTATTTGTCACGTAATCGGCGCGCGATCACGTGGGTGTTCAATTACAGGTATCCAATTTGAATTTTTGGATTAGCAGGAATTTTGATTTCAGTTTTGTAACTTTTTGGTGAGGTTTTCTGGTTTGTCCTTCAGTTTTGAGCTCGACTAAGCTTAAACTACACAAAACGTGAGTAACAAAAAACATTTTTAGACAGGAAAAATTAATAGTTCGGTTAACTTTTAATCCTGGGTTAGCGTTAACCGGCTTTCGAATTGTAATTAGATACCCACGTGACTCGCACGTCAATTACGCGCACTTTAATGGCTTCTTTCGCAATGTTTCGCACAGTTTTCAAAACTTATGAAAAGCGCTACAGACGTTTTCGCTCAAAAGAAGTTCTCAAAAGACATTTTTAATTCCGAAATTTGTTATAGATACGATTAATTAGTAATTGGACCTCGTGTAGTACAATTCAGGGTGTAATCGTGCTCGTAATTTAAAATCGGCGTCGCGCTTTGCGCTCGTCCGATTTTGAAATTACTCACGCGATTACTCCCTGAATTGTACTCCACTCGGTCCAATTACTATTACTAATCGGTAACTGTCTGAGATTCAGTATTCTATTGGTATTATTTACTGAAAAAGCGATTACTAATCGATGACTCTTTTCAACAATAAAGTTGGAACCGAGTCTTATCTTCGACGTTGCAGGAGCACAAAATGAACAGAAGTACAGAATGAACAGCTTACAGCTGCCGACCAACGCAAATTGTGTCCACTTGTTGGTCAATATAGTTTACAATATTGATAGTTAGTGTTCTCGGAAGAACCGTGTATATTAATTGGTGGATTCTCGCTCGTATTAGATGCTTTGCAGTCTTTTCAGTGTTTTAAAACCTTAAGTAAAGCTCTCTCAGTCGTGAAAGATATCTAAGTATCTGACCCGTCCTTCTAGAGTTGGTGATTAACAAAGTAACATTTGCCTCACAGGAGCGTGGAGAGATCTTTCCAATCTCCCTGAAACAATACCTCATTTTGTCAGTCGTGTCCAGAAATGCAATGCCATTAGCAGATACCTCTGTCCAGAGCACAATTGCAGATGTGTTCTCGTCCATGGCGTTACTGGTGTGGGTAAAACAAGCACGGCTATCAAGGTGGCGAACGACAGATTGGACTCCGACAGTCGTACCGTGGTTGTTTACATCAACTGCAGATATATTAATTCCCTGGACGATTTTGCAGAAAAGGCTCTTCAACAAGTTTACCATTACTCCGTCGACAACCCGATATCGGAGCTAACAAATCGTCTGAAAAGCCTAGATTGCTACACGGTGTTGTTGCTGGACAACTTCGAATTTCTGCTTCATCTGGGCGACATTGGGCAAGAAACTCCCCATGAAGAAGCAGTGGTACAAAACCCAGCATGCGAAGAATCGAAGATCATGAAAATCATCACTGAAATTGTGATGATCTCAGGAAAAGTCAAGTTACTGGTCGCCTCGTCAGAGAAAGTTGTGTTCCCGAGCCTATTGCAGGAAGAGGTTCATCTGGATTGCTTTAAACCAGAAGAATCATTTCAGCTCCTGCAAAAAGTTTGTAGAGATAGGGTGCAAGACCCACAATGGGCGTACCAGCTATCAGAGATTTGTAGCGGCATTCCACTCGTTCTCTACACCTTAGCCTTGTCACCACGACCTGCTTAGTCTCGTGGAACTTATGAACTGCTCGTTGCCACAAGATACGTTTGAGTTCTTAAGAAAGATTCAGGCAGTCCCAAGGAAAGAAAAGATCGGTGTTTGCCTTGACATTTGCTTTGGCAGACTTTCTGAACAAGAACAGAACACCCTCATAACATTAGCACTTCTTAGAGGGCGTTTTACTCTGCCCAGAGCTGGACAAATATTTTGTTCACCATTGCTGAACGAACGTCAGCTCACAAAAAATGCATTAGAACTGGCAAAGCGATCTCTCTTGGAACAGAACATCATTGGGGGTGTTTGTTTGTATACTTTTCTCAGAGTCATTCGCGACTACTGCAAAGAAAAGGCATTAGATCAGTTTCGTGAAGTCTTTGTCAATGCGCGGAATGTGTTCATCGATCACTTTTTTGCCTTCCTGACAGACACATTTAGACTGTTCCTGAGCAGGAACGCTTCTGACGCAATCACAGCTTTCCGACAGGAGGAAGAGAATGTCATGCAACTTATTGAGTGGTGTGACAACGGAGAAATGACTGCAGAACAAATTGGGAAGTGCATCGATGTCTTCAACAGCGTTGGGGAGCTTCTGGCAAAGATGATTGGAAAGAAGAAATATGAATATGTTTTCACATTGTTAAGAAGGAAGTCTGAAGAAATGAGAGATCAAAAGAGATTGAGTGAGTGCCTCACCTCCCTGGGAATCAAACACGTGTTCCACTGTTCATGTTCGCCGGGTCTGTGTGATGTAGCCGCGGAACGAGCCAAGAAATATTTGTTGGAAGGCGACAGAATTCAGAGCAGTCTGGATCTGAGCATCAACACCGGAAACAGCCGGACTCAATATCTTTCCAAACTTGGTCAATGTCTCGCAAAAGCAGGGCAATTTCCTTGAAGGGAAAGAGAAGATCGAGCAGGCAATCGACATTAGACGACGACATGGGAATGAGGACATCGTCATGCTTGCAGCAACATACAATGATATGGCAGGTACGTGTCATTTACTGTATATATATCCTCGGTTTCAGCGAGGCCATGCGACAGTAAAATAGTGTTGTTCATCAACACAACACAATGATACCAGCCAAGAGTCTGGCCACGACCAGTCGGATTGGGACTCTAACCCACCAACAATTGGACGCGCTTGCCTCGTGCAGTCCGATCCTAGCGGTTCTTCCTATCCTTTCCCGAACAGCGGCTGGTAATGGAGTCTTATCTAGAGTTTCAATTTTGTATTAGTGTTCCTTGTACTTAACTGAAAGGTATTAAGAGAGAGGAATAATAATATTTTCTTGTAAATTATTTTGGTAGTGGCCCTATCGCTTGAAGGAGACCACCGGGAAGCCATTGCACTCATAGAACAACAGACCCTTCCAAGTTACAGGGAATAATTGGGTGATCATCCCTTCACGGCAACCATCCTCAACAATCTGTCCAATAACTACAATGCTTTGCGTCAATACGACAAAGCTAAGCAGTATTCAGATGAAGCACTGAAGATGCGACTTGAGTTGCTGAAGGATCATCGTGATACGGCCAAGTGTCTGTTTGATCTTGGTATGGTGCACAAAGAAAGGGGAGAACTCCACAAAGCAAAAGAATGTCTTGAAAGGTCCCAGGCCATGCAGAAGAGGGTGCTGGATGACAACATTACGGATCTTCAACGGTATTTTGGGCTTTTTCATTGTAGCATAGGCGTGCTTCAACATCGGTTTTAGCTTAACTCAGAGACTCAGAATTAGCAAACTGATTGTCTATCAATCCCGATTGATTGATAGACAGCACTCGACAGAGCCTGCGTTTGTTTGCAGATCTTGGCTGAAAAGCGTCGCTATACATGTCAGCTCTATCGATATTCTGGCTCAGTCACGTGGTTATGCTAAGACAATAAGGCTGGGTTCCTTGAGAAGATTTGAATCAGTGCTTATGATCCAGGACCACTCAGATCATTACTGTACATCAAAGGAACCGAAGAATCCTTGCCAAGAGAAGATTCATTGGTTCCTTTGATGCACCATGACCCGACTGATCTTGGATCATAAAATGGGTCATATATAAATCCTGACCAGGATAATAACGCACCTTTAGAGGGTAGTGCTCTCGATTTTTATGGACTTGAATAATTTTCTGCTGATATTTACTTCGACAGCATTTCCCTAAGCTCTGCCTGATATGGTTGTTGGTTCACAAGTCATAAAATCTATAAAACTGACCATACATTACGACATATGACTTGTTGATTATGGAAGCAAGACATTCGCATTTACACTTAGGTTTCGAAAGTTTACTTGACGGCATTTCAATAGTATGTGAACGGGCAAAGACTATGGAAATAGAGCAAGGAGAAAAAAAATATGCTATGTAGTGCTGATGAGAAACAAAACTACCGCTTGTTTATACAATTATAATAAGATGATGTCTTGCTTGATCTCCTCACACAGAACCAGAGATGAGATTGAAGATGTGCGCCACCGTCTTGTACGCCAACAGCTGGAGTAAGATCCACTGAGTAGGGGGGACACAATCAGAGTTTGTCAATGGTAGATATGGTTGACGTTTTAACCCGATCTCAGCATGAAACCTAACACGAAGAGAAGCTGGGGGTTCTCTCATTTATTAATGCGTGCTGGGATTAGGCTTCTAATTTAAAACGTTAGTTGTAGACAGCAAAAGATTATCGATAGCTTAAAACTGAAGGGAAGATCGAAGCAACCAAGGTATCGATAACAGGTTGTACTGAAATTAAATTACCTTACATGATGTAGCGAATCCAAACAAACGAGACAGTTTTTGTATTCCCAACTACTAAGTGTTTCCTAAAAACAAATGCAAATGTTTCGTACCGACCATTTCAGAGGAAAATTAGGCACATCTGAATGTGCAGCGAACGTTATTAATCAAGCTCTCGCATAGATATTTAGAAATTATTAACTTCAGTATCCAGTGCGTGGAATTATTCTATCGAGCACTTAGGTGCTAGTATCCTTGGACGACGAATTTTCCTAATCTGTTGATGACCTAATATCACATTTTATTGTGATCCCTTTGTATGTTTTACGAGTCTTGTAGTATTTCTGTAGGTTTAGTAGAGATGCTCATCAGAGAGAATGACGGGCATCGAACCGATTACCTTACCCTAGCTATGTATATATGCGCGGCGCCAAAGAATATGTTTTTGAGTAGTTTTGCGTTTTCGATATAGATTTCTCTTGGAAAATAGCACGCAGAACTAATTTTGGGTTTGAGTACTGCGGCAAACAACTTACGAAAAAATGGCAATTGGCACCCGAACTATTCAAAGATGGCTTTGTTTTTGTGTAAAATAATAATACCTGGAACAACGCGAGACGTTCATCTTAAGCATGCTAATAGATTATATTTTCCTTTTGGCCTACTCCGAGATATATTCTTACGTTTGTTTCCTAATGCAAATAATTTAAATCACTAGAAAACCATTATAGACATTGTAACTTGTGAAAGGACATATAATCGATATCAATCGATGAATCAGTCATTGTCAATTACTATCGGCAATCGATAACTCACACTTTGCGTACAGGACGCATATACTTGGCTGCATGACAAACGTGGCAGACAGTCCATACGACTGAAGTTTAAACGTAAGAATTCCCGGATGGGGCAGATGGAAGGTGACTTTCCATCAATTCTCTTTAGGTGGCTCAAAACAGTTTCCAGCAGTTAGATTTTGATGGATCGTTATAACCACTCTTTAACACTTGATGCTACAATCATGGTATCAAAAAACTGCCCAATCATTGGTGAACACGTTGTTATCATTTTCGTGACACAATAGGTTACCATAGCAACAGTGCGACCTGTTAAAAACAACCTTAATTACAGCTTTAGGGGCTTTTAATTCAAAAATGGCACGGGAAATTTTTTTTATGTCATTAAATTCTAATTAGCATGACAAGACGTAACTTTTCGCAAAGTTTTAAAAAATTCTGTTCATAGGGTTCAGAGCCACCTTAAATTTTCAAAACTTTAAGGTGGCTCTGAACCCTACGTACAGATTTTTTTAAAAAAACCTTGCCAAAAGTTGCGTGTAATCATCCTTATTCAAATTTGATAATATAAGGACAAGCAACCATGTTGAACGAACAGCCAACACAGTGGCCGCCATGTTTTTGAAAACAAGAGCGGCATTCCTGTAACACCATATAAGGAACGCATGATTGAGGAAGCGATTCGCCAAATGCTCGCGAGAGTTTTGATTCGGGGGTTGCGTATCAATGAAATTGACGATATTATATAGCAGTCCTTCGTAAATGAATGAAGCCTTGTTATATTCATCCTTGCTTCTTCATGTGATACTTCAGCCTCCTCATTCGCCTAAGTATCTTTCTGTCCATCTGTATTTACGAATAAATTTTAGCATCAGCCAATAAACCACTTTCGAATATTAAAATTCAGCTTGGCAGCGAGGCCTAGAGGACGCAAAAAAGGAAATTGAATGGCCATGTTTATTCATTTCTTTTGTTTGTGTCCTCTAGGCTTCACTATCAAGCTGAATTTGAATAAATCGAAAGTGGCATATTGATCCTGAGTGTGTATATTATACCGTTATGTCCAGGGTTTGTAAGTTTACATTTTTAAGGCAGTTTAAGCAACAACAGCAACAACGCCAAAGACAATGTCGACTAAAAAACGACTTTATATTCAATCCAGGAATCTCGCGAGAATTTAGATTCATTCAGTTTGTGTATCACTGTCATGAATATCCCAAACAGAATATGTAAGACAGCGGCAAAATTCAAAAAAGACGTTTTAAAAATTGGCCGTCGTAGTTCACGTTTCCTCGAATATGCAGATTTGACTATTTCAAGTTGTTGTTTGATAACGAACGGCAAAGAAATGAACAAAGAATTATAACGCACGCTCATACAGTCAATGTACTCGTTGCCGTTGCAGTTGTGGTTTGCTTTTTAAACTCCCTAAAACCGAATAAATGGAAAAATAATGAACAGTCAAACGAGCACAAAGCAAATGAAAGCCCAGCCGAGCAAAAAGACGGCTGAGAGTGCAGAAAACATATCTGTTATAGAAACGTCTTTTGAAAGTCAAAACACATAAAATGACTTTTCACCAAATTTCCCGCCAGTTTCGAGAAAGCCGCTTGGGCCGTTCACGCATTGCGCGAGGTACCTCCTCGGAGGAACCTTGGTACCGTGTCTAAAAACAACTTACGAGGGATTACCATTTACCTTGGATCTAATGCCTACATGGGGGATTCACTCTCTTACCTTGATAATCTCTTGGTTCTTGTTTTTTTATCCTCTCTCGACACGTTCTATTAAACATTTTCGACAGAAATTCAATATGTTCTTGTCTAAGAAGAAGAACAAGTCCTCGAACGAAATTCGAGGGCTTACATGCTAGAACACAAATTATCGCGGGCGACTAACATTGCAGGGTTACCTCCCTCAACATTAAATTTGTTCCTACCATTTATACCACCCAACTGTCAGTGCCTTGATAAAATCACTCCGAGTGGGATTCGTGCCCACTCTTAATCATTTACTAAGACGTGTTGGATGCTCTTTCCCATAATCCCTCTCGTCCAACAATTATCACCGGGAACCATTGAGGCTACAAGCTTTCGCCTGGTTCATTATTCCTGCCTTCAGCAGTTGGAGGTCCTGGAGCGCAGGAGCAGCATGGCGTTTCAGACGTCTTGCGCGTGTTAGCATCCCACGCAGATGCTCTTAAGCCTCGTCACGCGTGACGAGCCCAAAGAGAGTCTTCGTGGGAGGCTACGCGCGAGTTGGCTATTGTATCTATTTCGAGCTAAAGCTTGGCAAAGCATTTCTGGCAATATTTATTAATTTCCTGTGTATTCTATACAATTTTGTTTTTGTTTGTCGTAATCAGCCTCATTTTCAAAGTCATATAATGAGGCAAGTAATTCAAGTCTTTACCAGTCATGCCAGATCCCAGGGTCCCTCTCCTCAACTTTTCCTCGAGCCACGAATTTCAATGCCACCACATTATTTCACGAGGAGACTGATGTGTCAGAAAAAGAAGAGAGTGGAACGGAAACATGTCTCCAGAGAGATATGAACTGGCTTGAAACGGGCATTTTGTGGAGAAAGACAGTATTTTATTCCAACTTCCGGATGTCACTGACCTTCAAAGGCACACAATGGAAAAGGCAATCAATAATCTCTCAAACCCATTCAAGCTGGAGCTTATCGGGCACTTAAAAGACACAGGCGAACCTCCTGTTGCGACCACCTCTCGTAAGCAACCACCTATCCTCAGCGACCAGTTTTCCAAAATACCAAAATTTTCCAACTCAAACTACTATATTTGAAACCTCTTGTAAGCGACCACCTCTCGTAAGCGACCGCGACCACTTTTAGAGCTAAAAATGTGAATTTTTCTTTTGTTTTTAACCTTCCATAAGCGTCCAGTGGACAGATAATTGAACGAAAATTGGATAATAAGGTGTTGTAACATTATCGCATTCCTGGATAGTACAAGAGACGGAAATTTCTCGATGGGAAGTACCGGATTTTTTTCTCAAAATCGACTTTTCACATGAATAAAGCATTTAAAACAGGGATAAGTCTCTTCAGTCACCGTATACTAATGAGACAAAACTTTGACCCAATATGCTCTAAGTTCTCGTAAACGACCATCTCCCGTCAGCGACCACATAGGCTTGACATTTCGGGCGTGGTCGCTTACGGGAGGTTCAACTGTATACGACTTTTTTTTTTCATGTAGCAAGCTTTCTTCAGCCAATCGACGACCAATTAAAAGGAAAGATCAGTAAAAGGAATTATAGGTGAAGACAGCGATGGCGCAGAAGAGAAGGTATTTTGACTGTTTTGGGACTTTTCGTTCTCTCTTTTGAAGTTAAAATTTGTCAAAGTTATCACATCCTTAGTGCTCGATGATCCAATTTGTGGAATACACAGATGAAGAGCTTTCAAATGGTACGCGCTACATGGCTATAGGAGGTCTATTAACTCAATTGGGAGAAGCCCGGACAGTTTAGAGCTGGAAGGGTGAAAGAGTCGCACTGAGCAAAATTCTAGCCAGAAATAAAAACCACTGGCACTCTCGTTTTCCCTGAAAACAATCTTGTCAATGGGAATTGTCGTTTTGTCATTCCATTTGTCCCTATCCTCATCGTAGCATTCTACAGGCACCTTGCCGACCGGAAAATAACAAGAACCCTTAAAGGGCTTTGGAAGTTCACCTCCAAGGACAAAAATGGTTTCATCAATCAACACCATTTTCCCACAATATCGAGGCACTGTCAAGCTGGCTATGAACTGCCATTCATTTGCCGCTATGTTGTAAACTTCACAGCTATTCAGCCAGACACGGACACCCCCGAGTCCTCCAGCAATGAAAATCTTTTCGTCATTTTTACTGACACCAAAAGCATCCATCCTCGCCTCTTTCAAAGGCGCTATTTCTTTCCATTCGTGTCCATTGGTGTCAAATGTTGAAGAGTGAGAGTGCGGGGCATTCTTTGAATAGATCTCAATACCATTGTAGCTATAACTATCGTCGCTGAGCATTCTTCCTCCGATAACATATATCAACCTGTCAACAACTACGGTACAAAATGATGCTATTTTAACCCAGTGAAACAACGGAGTCATTGAATTCAAATCAACATTGTATCTCCAAAGCGCCAAGGAGAGTCTTTCTGTTACAATAAAACATATCTCGTCTTTGATAACTAACACATCATGAATTTGTAAAGATGTGTAATCTAATGTCATAAATGCTAAGCTCGAATCCAGTTTTGTCCACGGTGCTGGAAACCAGCGGTTTAAATCTGGGTCATAGCATTGCGATCTGGCGATGTGTTTGGTAACAACAAATACTTTGTCTCGATGCGAAAATACGCGCGTTGGTTCGCATGAGGTCGAGGGCAAGCGGTGCCACTGTTCCGTTGAAGGAAGATAAAATTGGTGTGGAAAAGTGGACGTTCACGTCCACAAACCGTGACTACGATAACATCTCTCTCCAGAGCCCTCCGTGGAGGGTGTGGCCGTGGAATGTCGCAATCTGTTGATCGATCAAGCCATTGTAATGCAAGAAAAACACTTTCAAGGCACAAGATCATTTGTCACGACATCGCTCGTTAAAAAGTCACGCGATATACAGGTCAGTCGCACGTGACGAAACAAGTCACGAAATTTTACGCGTCGCTGGCTTTTGTCATGATCATTCCATCGTAGTACGAGTTCAAAAACATTTTCCTCGGCATCAATGACTATCTCATCGCTGGAAATCCATTTTTCAACCTCATGGCTTGAGAGGTTTAGAAAATCGTCGGATTCAGCGACGGAAGAAAAGTTTGAGTAGATCAATTTGAGACAGATATCGATCAGGTCTTGACACAAATACTTCTCAGCCAGGTAGTAAATCGAGATAGAATTCGCAGTGCTGATGTTTTCTTCAAGATATTTTCCGGCGAAAGCTTTCAGGTTTGAGAGGAGAAGATAATCTGCTAATTCGATCAGGTTCTCAGCATTTTCTTGAGTGGATATCTGAACGCTGCCGGTGTAAATAAACTCCAGAATATCTGCCATCTGAGACTCGAAGATCATCTCCAGTCTAATAACTCCTTCATTATTCTCTTTCATGTCGCTGTTGAGGAGCTTTTCAAAGAAGCTGCTGGCCTGCGAAAGGACGCTTCTATGAGCCTGAAACTCCTTTCCATCTTTTACCACCAAAGTTTTTTTTTTTTTATTGATATATCTTACATTACATTACATACAAAAATTACCTACTACTTACAATGTCAACGTAACTTACAATTTAACGATAATAACAAAACTTACAATACTAACATTATTTACGATTTTAATAACTTACATTACAATAATCTCTTACATTACAATTTGTTAATATCTTTCATGTAACTGAGGGGTTAGCTACAATAGGAGGCTTTCTCACATATTAATTTGTGACTTAGATTTATGTTTCTCAATTTTAATTTTGTTTGTCAACATCGCCAAGAAAGCATCGAAATAAAACTCTTCTTCTTTTCTTGAGGCAGTATATAAATAATATTTGGCTATAATAATGCAGAGGTTTAAACCAAGACGACGAGCGAAGTTATCTGTCACGCCATATATTATTTCATTTTTATCGAGAGTGATCCTATCTCCGTTTTTGGAGCTCCACCAATTAGTAAAGAAGAGACCAAAAATGCTGAGCTTCAGAACAGGTAACAAAAAGGTGGGTTAACATTTGTCTTTCTCCACAGAGGTGACATTTATCATGTTCCTTTAATGAATCTCTAAAAAGTGTCGAATTTGTGGGTAGAATGTGATGAATTATTTTGCATTGGAAAATGGCGAGTCTAGTGTCTTTTGTAACATTAAAGGGAAGGCTATAAATGAGTTGTATTGTATGTTCTTTTAGACTGGCTTCTTTCATCCTTCGTTCAGCTGTAGGCGTAACGAATTTACTCTTAACAAAGAATTTAGTTGCTGATCTGCAAGAGAGTTTATCTAAAGATATCTTATCCTTCTCAGAACGTTTTTCCAAGGGTTCAGTAACATTTCCTTTGAGAATATTGATCCATTTTTGAGGGACTGCGTGGCATAGACCGAAATAGTTTAAGAAGTTTGTGTTAATTTTGAACTTGCTACGGAATTCCTCAAAAGTTAGGAATCTGTTACCTTGAAAAAAGTCTTCAATTTTAGTTAATCCAGCATCGTGCCATTTTTTGTAATAACACCACCAAAGTTACATCACTAGGATCTTTATGATCTTTTAGCTTGATATCAAACCGATTCATGCTTGTTGAAGAGTCAGAGAGTTAAACTGACTCCTGAAGAAAACACTTTCATCGCTCTATGAATCTGTCAGCTACTGAAATCATGAATTAGCATTGTTTCACTTGAGTGATCCATGTACGCACGCTCGCTTGTGTATAAATGCTGTGTCATCCTTAGCTGAGCATTATCAACTAGTTCTGAGGGCCAATAGTGATATTAAGTATTTTTAATCACTTAAATCAGTTCAAAGTGAAGTAAAGTCAGTGTTCAAACCTAATGGCCCATCAGCAAGGTACCTATCTCTGGTTCTCGTAACCTGCAGCGACAGAATTTGAAAAGTTTGGGGGACTTTTTCAGTTTGAGATCAAAATCTCTATTGAGCTTTGCTAGTGATAACAACACTTTAGTGATAGTATGGTAATGGTGCGTATTAAGACCCATTTTAACCAACGTTTACCCCATTTGAACGAGTAGATGTACCTACTTTCTCCTCAGCAGAAACTTTCGAAGTCATTTTATTGCAATAAAACGATACAACAATGGCATAATTTAAGTTAGATTTATGAGAATACACACATCTATAAACGTACTGTAGACCAAAAAAGTATTTTGCAAATCTTTTGATCTGACACTTCTAAAGTAAAATACACATTATGAAACTTATGCCACAGTTCTCTGTAACTTTGAACAAGCCCTCTCAAACTCATTAACAATTCATCAAATTGAAACAACAGAAATCATGATCGTGGCGGTGTTTGGATGTCTGAGCTTAACATAAGATTTTTTAATTTTATTTTTCCATTTTCTCTTTAGCTTTGATATCGATTGAGAAGATATATCAAACACTCAAGGCAGTGTTTAACAGTAATTCCTTACAAGCTTTTAAATTCAGTCGGTTTTGTTCATATTAACCGGCCACCGGCTTTAGGTCTTCCTGATGAGGCTTTACTGTTGTCGTTAGCTCTATGTGGCAGCTCAAAATAGGGCATATGTATGAAGGGCTTGAATAAGCACTTAATGACCGATCCCAAGGGAAACAGTGAGTTTTGTTTCCCCGAGACTCTCAATGTTCCCTGAGGGGAAGCTGAGGGGAACATTGAGGGTCGAGGGGAAACAAAACTCACTGTTTCCCGTGGGATCAGTCATTTGGAGCAAAGTGCGAAAAACAAACAAACTGCGAAAACAATATTTGCTTGACGCCGGCTGGCACACAAATTTGCGGCGGAGCACCCGCTCACGTGCGAGTCGAACGTTCAACTGGTTTCATTAGGGAGTTAGTGAGTTTGGTTCGCCCTGGGGCCGGTAAGTAAGTTTCGACCCATGACACCATTCTAATTCCTGACGAATGCCAGCTCCTGCTAAGCGGCCATCTCCCAGAGGGTGGCCGCTTAATAGAGGCTTGACTGTAGTGCAGTCATATCCTATTTTAACATGCACAATTCATAAGTGTTCATTCCTAAATACAACGTACCTTGAATTAAGAACGTACGAGTCTTAAATTTACTAAAAAACAAAAAATGTAAACTGATCACCTTAGACAGCATTAGAATCCACTCTTTCTATGGGTTTACCGACGCAATAAACCACGCGGGATGTTGGGAGAACACGAGAAAAGCAACTCTGTTCAAGTTTGAAGTGTCACTTATATTCTGTGACAGGGTTACATAATTGTATTTGGCACTGCTCTAGGAGATAAATATCAACCAATCAGATCTCTAATATGAAGATATGTTGATATATATATTCAGACATTCATTTGGGTGTGTAGAAGGCTAGTAAACCGTTAATTAATTCAGGCAGGGAATTAACAACGAGGACTGTTTATCACCTCTATTTTGAATCATTCGTTTAGTTACAAGGCCGTGGGTTGCACTGGCTGAGACATATTTTAGTTGTGAGTTTCTTGAAACCTGCTTCGCGTTTGCAACTTCACTGAATCGATGATATTGGGTTGGAATAACAATCTAATTCCTCCTCTGTCTTGCACACTTGTATCAGGATCGACTTTCAGTTGCTGGTCAATTTATAATAGCCAAGCTCTCCTACTGCTGGGTAATTAAGCTAGTGTCGACGGAAGCTATTCTCAAAAGGAAGAGAAATCGCCTACATTATCCTTATTTAACGAGACCTGGAATTAGGTGAATTATGGAAGTCTATTAGCCGGCCAGAAGTCTAATTGCAGTCCGGCGATCGCTTCTGTGAGTGAAGAGTCTTTTTTGCAGGCCTTGTGCACTTTTAATGTATAAGTTTAAAATGTTTGCAACGTCCCAAATATGCCATGATTAGTGATGAATGCACTTTGCAAAATGGCGAACTAGTTAGAGCTTGTTGCATGGTTACGATAGGTTTATATAGACTTCGGGTCAAAAATGTCCCTTTGGCTTGGAAGAGTTAAGATTATTAATATGGCCTTCTTTTCAAGTGTCAAGTGACAGGTCAGACAACTCGAGATTCTATTACGTTTTGTCTTGACGCGATCGAACATTTCTAGACGAAACATGAAGGCTTATACAAGAGTAATCCATTAGAGTGAAATAATTAAGAGATCAATTCGGTTCAGACAACAGTACGTTTCAAGGGAAAATGCACATCTATTGTTCTTTTATTTTTGTTCAATGTGATGTAAAGATTCCCGTTTACCGTCAAACTAGCTAGATATCCATTTGCCCGAGGGCATGAACTTTTTGCAAACGGTAGTGGTTGCCTTCATAGATAAGGACTTCAATAAAATGTTCTCGCTAATTTGAGAGGCAGATCTGCGAGGGAAACAAACTCAAGCAAAGCTAAGACGATAAAAATTTACCAGACAATTAACGTAACAATTTACCAGCCATTGTGATAACTGACCGGCACCCATGACGTTGGAGCGAAAGTTGAGATTTCAGACGGTTATAAAATGCCGCCATTGATTATACTACACACAATGTAGTCTGATAAATATCTTTTGAGAAAGCTCGGAATTTCTTCCCTCTTGTAAGCCAGTTTGTGCGTTCGAAGCCTACGTTTATAAATTGCGAGCGTGAGTACAAATGCACTGGAGACTAATAAGTGTTATAATGATAGAGTACTTTTATCTTCTGTAGTTAAGGAAGACCTCACTGGTTGACGCAATGAATAAAAACGTTCGAAAAGGTATTTTCAATTTATCTTTTTTGGTTCCATTTATATAATGGCATTTATCTGGTACGGTCTTCTCGTAACTATTTAACTACGCCAATGTGAAACACATTAGCTAGTTTTACGGAAGTAAATTATAGAAGAAATTTCACGAGCCTTCGTTGGATATGAGGTGATAGATGGAATAATTGTTTTATTTAATTCTTCAATCAACTGGACAATTTGATTTAAGCGAAGTGATGGTATGAAAAGGCTGTAAAATTTGTGGCGCGGCGTTTTGAAAAGCGATCAAAATATTCCTTGCCCAGTCTCAACAACAACAACAACAACAACAACAACAATAAGCTTTATTTGCATGGCCATAAAAGAGAGTTACAGCATTGCAAAAGTATTTTAAGAATAACAAAAAATAGTGATAAAAGTAAATCAAATAACAATGATTAAACTTTCGATAATAAATTGTCTCGCATTTCTAAACAGGATGATACATATTGTACTAATTGCTTGTTAAGATAATAATCAGTAGAGTTCATTAGTCGGATAATTAAAGTTGCAATTGAAATTGGTATGTGCTTGTAATTAGGGATTCTATTATCTATTTTACTTAAAAAGCCGTCTCTGATAGATGAAGATTTTGGACAATTAAACAGAAAGTGAATCTCATCTTCAATATTGAGGCCACAAACAGGACAGATTGTATCACATCTCGAAATCTTATCATATCTGCCTGTTTCTATATTGAGTTTATGATTACTTATTCTAAATTTCACAAGTGTTTTTCTATTAGGATTTTTTCTAGTAACATCAAGATAAATCGATGGTGTATAGCTGTCTTAAAAAACTTTATAAAATTCAAGTTTTTGTGGATGGCAAAGGGAGTGTTTCCAGTGGGTAATATATTTCTTCTGCATGTGATCTTTTAAAAACATTACAAAATTCAAGTTTTCGTGAATGGCAAAGGGAGTGTTTCTAGTGAGTAATATATGTCTTCTGCATGTGATCTACAAAACGCATGATCTTAGTATCATCTAAATTGTCATGACTAAAGTTTAAAGGAATATTGTAATAATTGAGCATCTTTATAAGATGGAGGTCAAAGGACATCACTAATGATTGTGTGGCTAAAGAGCTTTGTTCCTTACTTTGAAGATAACTAATGTACTTAAGAATGCTTTTATTTATCTCAAAGATAAGAGGATATCGGCCAAGTTCAGCGCGGCATGTAGTATTAGAAGCCTTGTTACTCACTTGCAAACAACGTTTACAAAATTGTGAGTGACCTTTTTCAATCGGTGAAGTGTCCCAATACTTGAAGTCTGATTTGATAAAGACACCCCAGGCTTCGCTATTATCAGTCAGAATAGGTGAAATCATTGTGTCAACAATTTTGTAAGCAAGAGATGGTTTCAAACGGCTGAAGTCGATGCGTCGTCTTAAACTAAACAGAGCATGAACAGCCTTTTCTCTTAAGTGCTCGAGTGACAGCGTGAAGTTCCCAGTTGAAGAAATTTGAGTTCCCAGGTAAGTATAACTTTGGACAATGTCAATCTTTTCGTTGCCAATATAAAAATTGCAGTCATATTTTTTCGCTCGTCGTTAAAAAATCATAACTTTGTTTTTTTGGGGGGATTTATGTTTAACATCCACGATCTGCAGTACTGGGTCAAAACATCGAGACAGTTTTGCGGTCCTGCCTTTGATCGTGATAGTAAAAGCAAAAATTTGATAGCCAGCTTACCGTCGTCAGCCCGAGCTCTGTTCTTTGACAAAGCACGCTGTTTCAGCCAATCAGAGCACTCGTTATATGGAAACTTTATTATAAAAGTAAGTATGTGTCACTAGAGAGTTGGTAAATCAGCCAATCAAGTGTCATATTCTGCGGTGTTGACACATGAAGTAAATTATGCGCGACCTGATAGTTGAATGAGGTAAACAGTCATGAAAAATGTTTTTATAACTATTTCGAGTTATTTCGTTCGCTACGAGAGCGTCGGTTGCATTGAGAAAAAGATGAGAGGGTAAGATAACATCAGCAGTAAATTACTTGAAGTTCCTAGAGGTTTTGCAATTTCAATGAAACAATAATGCTGGATTCGAAGAGGACTGTTCAGTATACTTCCGCCTCTATGTGGTGCAAAATTTTATAATTAGATTTATTCACTGACTTACGATAGCAAGCGATCTCCTATTGTTGACGATAGCAATTTCCTGAGGGAGGAGAGATCGAGCACACCAGCATTAGACAATGTAAGACTTTGGCAGAGATTTAAAGATCAACAAGACCTCGAAATTACGTAAGCATATCGACGGAGCCAAATGTCTAATTGCAGTCACTTCTGTGAGTGACAAGTCATTTTTGCAAGCCTTGTGTCCTTCTTTGAATTGTTCAATGTTCAATGCCATAAATAGTGTTACGCTTTCTAAAACAGCGAACTAGTTGAAGCGGATCGTTACTATAGCTTTAGACTTCTAGTTAATAATATCCCTGGCATATTACCACTTTGGCCTTGTTTTAGTGTCAAGTGACAGTTCATACAACTCGGGATTCTATTACGAGTTTTCCTAACCTGAAGATTTGAAGACGAAACGTGGTTTATATAAGAGCAGTCCATTGTAGTGAAATTATTAAGTGATCCACTTTGTTCAGTTGTCAGTGAGTTTCAAAGGAAAACGCTTAATGTTTTTACTTCCCACTTTTTACTTTCAAGCACAGTCATTTTCTCCAACACGAAGGTCTCTTTGTCTTCTTTCCGCAGGTGAACAGTGGCACTATTGTCTGCCTGTAATGACCTCAGGCAAGGAGTATTGAAATAGGCGGAGAAGATATTGGACCGAAAAATTATTTAGGTATAATCCCCTTTAACGCCTCTGTTCAAGTTTGAAGTGTCACTCATATTCTGTGACAGGGTTACATAATTATATTTGACACTGCTCTAGGAGATAAATATCAACCAATCAGATCTCTAATATGAAGATATATTGATATATATATTCAGACATTCATTTGGGTGTGTAGAAGGCTAGTAAACCGTTAATTAATTCAGGCAGGGAATTAACAACGAGGACTGTTTATCACCTCTATTTTGAATCATTCGTTTAGTTACAAGGCCGTGGGTTGCACTGACAAAAAGGTAAGGGCGAGGCCGTGAATGGCTGAGACATCTTTTAGTTGTGAGTTTCTTGAAACCTGCTTCGCGTTTGCAACTTCACTGAATCGATGATATTGGGTTGGAATAACAATCTAATTCCTCCTCTGTCTTGCACACTTGTATCAGGATCGACTTTCAGTTGCTGGTCAATTTATAATAGCCAAGCTCTCCTACTGCTGGGTAATTAAGTTAGTGTCGACGGAAGCTATTCTCAAAAGGAAGAGAAATCGCCTACATTATCCTTATTTAACGAGACCTGGAATTAGGTGAATTATGGACGTCTATTAGCCGGCTAGAAGTCTAATTGCAGTCCGGCGATCGCTTCTGTGAGTGAAGAGTCTTTTTTGCAGGCCTTGTGCACTTTTAATGTATAAGTTTAAAATGTTTGCAACGTCCCAAATATGCCATAATTAGTGATGAATGCACTTTGCAAAATGGCGAACTAGTTAGAGCTTGTTGCATGGTTACGATAGCTTTATATCGACTTCCGGTCAAAAATATCCCTTTGGCTTGAAAGAGTTAAGATTACGAAATATGGCCTTCTTTTCAAGTGTCAAGTGACAGGTCAGACAACTCGAGATTCTATTACGTTTTGTCTTGACGCGATTGAAGATTTGTAGACGAAACATGAAGGCTTATACAAGAGCAATCCATTAGAGAGAAATAATAAAGAGATTAACTTGGTTCAGACAACTATACAGTACTTTTGAAAGGAAAATGCACATCTATCGTTCTTTTATTTTTGTTCAGTGTGATGTAAAGAATCTCGTTTAGTGTGAAAATCTTTGGTGTAGGCGGGCTACACAGTCTAGTAAGAGTGTATTAGAAACCAGCGAGAAAGCATTTGTTCGAGGGCATGAACTTTTTGCAAACGGTCGTGGCTGCCTTCATAGAAAAGGACTTCAATAAAATGTTCTCCGGCGCTAATTTGAGAAGCAGATTTGCGAGGGAAAAACCCAAACAAAGCTGAGACAATAAACATTCACTAGACAACGTCGGAACAATAAACCAGCCAGACCGTCAGCCCATAAGGTCGGAGCAAAAGTTGAGATTTTAGAAGATTATAAAATGGCTTGGTTACACTGCGCACAATGCAATCTGGTGCAAATTGTTTCTTTAAAAAGAAAACGCAGAATCTCTTCCTTCTTGTGAATCACTTTTTGCGTTCGAAGCCTAAGTTTATAAATTGCGTGAGTGAGTACAAATGTAGGAGGCTACATATTACTTTATAATTACAGTCTTTTTTTTTATACCTTCTATATAGTTAAGGAAGACCTCACTGGTTGACGCAATGGATAAAAACATTACTCAGCCTCAGGATATTCCAACTCGTTCAGGACAAAGAGGTATTTTGAATTTATCTTTCTTAGCTCCACTTACATAATGGCATTTAACTGGTACAGTCTTTTCGTAACTATTTTAAATAAGCCAATATGAGACACAAGTCCAGTTCTACGGAAGTACCACGAGACTACGTATAATTAACGATCTTGGACGTTCGGTGACCCCTACTTTCCTTTCCAGAAACAGATTTTATTTGCAATTATATCCCCATTGTCCAAAAAATGAACAAAAAATCAATGTGGGAAGTCAAAAAAATTTCAAGATTTCTGTTCACGGGACATCGAATCCTGCCATCTTGGGGGCTGCAAGGCCCGTGAAACTATGGTCGCTAAATGCGAACTTGTTCCTTAAAATTTATATATTTATTTATTACAATTTAATGGCAATTAAATCTAAGTCTAAAGGCATACACAAACAGGCAAAGCCATAAGGATAATCTGTAAAAGAGTGGAACACTCCATGCGAGACAGATCACCATGTAGCCAATCTAAATAAATAATCATGTAATAACAATCAAGAAAAAAAAAAAATTAAATCAAGTATTCATTCCTCACTTAAAAACTTCTTCATTCTCGACTTAAAACCTGCACAACTAGGAGATAACCTAATATCTAAGGGTATCGAATTCCACATCTCCACAATTCTATTAAAATAAGTGTTTTTAAAAGTAGTCGTTCTAGCAAAATTTGTCTTCAAGGAGTAGTCATCAACATGTCTAAACCTATGCGCATCATCTTGAGAATAAAAGTTCAGAAACGGAAATACATCCACATTCAAGTATCCATTTAAAGTCTTATACAAAAATGTGACATCAAAAAGATAGCGCCTCTTTTCAAGCGAAAGCAGGTTAAGACATTTCAGGCGCTCGTCATAGGTAGAATTCCGTTTTCCAAGAGTAAATTTTGTTCCCCTCCGCTGTATGCGCTCAAGCTTGTCAATGTTTCTTGCGGTGTGTGGCGACCACACAACTGATCCATATTCCACTTGCGATCTCACCAACGTGCAATACAGCACCTTCAGGGTTTCGATGTCCTTCCAACCTCTACAAGTTCTTCTAAGCAGGCCTAAAATTCTATTAGCTTTTTTTGTAATGGCATCTACATGAGAGTTCCAAGAAAGATGATGATTAGTAAGCAAACCAAGGTCGCAGAACTCATAAACTTCCTCTATGAGCGATTCATTTAGGGTGAAACTAGATCTGAATGGTTCTTTCTTCTGGGTAATGCGCATCAACTTGCATTTCTTAACATTGAAGGTCATCCTGTTGTGTTGACTCCAGGTACACAAACTATCTAGATCATCTTGAAACATCGTTAGATCACTTGGACAGTTTACCACCCTAAACATCTTGCAGTCATCTACATATAATGCCACAGAACTTTCTTGACTGACCACCTCAGGCAGATCACTGATGAAAATAATAAAAAATAGGGGACCCAAAATGGACCCCTGCGGCATGCCAGATGGAATATCCAGCCAGCTAGGACAATTTCCATCAACCACGACTCTTTGTTTACGATTCGATAAATAGTCACCACACCAAGCAAGCAGCGACCCTGATATTCCAAAGTTACACAATTTATGCAGAAGAATCTTATGGTTCACGCGGTCGAACGCCTTAGCAAAGTCCAAAAACACAGCATCTACCTGAAGGCCAGCATCCAGTGCTTTGCTCCACATATAGCGAGTGAGGACTAGCTGAGTTATACAGGAACGCCCTTTAACAAAGCCATGCTGCCAATCAGTAAGGAAGGGTGAAACATGAGAGTAGATGGCACGATGGACAATTCTTTCCTGACATTTGCCCAAGATAGATAACAGGGAGATGGATCTATAGTTTTCAACATTCTCCTTGGCATTGTCTTTAAAAACTGGTGTAACATTAGCACTTTTCCAAGTTGAGGGAACTTCACCCAAACTAAACGACAGGTTGGGCAGCTTGGACAGGGGCGTCGATAACTCCCGGGCACATGATTTCAGAATTCTTGCTGGGATACCATCGACACCAGTTGCCTCCTTAGCGTCCAGGAACCTCACCAGTTGACTAAATTCACTTAATAGGTCCAAAACAATATTTGGCAGAGAAAATTTCACTTCAAAGATCTAATTGGAATATTTTTGGGCTTACAGACACTGTGGCCTTATTCACTAACGAAGCCCGATTTTTTCAGATTCAGGGTGCTCTTCCGGGCATGTTCTCTCCAAAACAAAGTCGGTGACCCCCCATTTTTTTTACCTTTCTGACATAACTTACTCATCATCTTGCAGTGGTAAAAGTCTCGGAAAAAAAATCAATGTCGGAAAATTTTCGCGCGAACGTCCTTGATTCTTCAATCAACTGGAAAATGAAGACATTTCAGTTTGAGTTAAACGAAGTGATAGTATGAAAAGGCGGGAAAATTTCTAGCGCGGCGTTCACTTTTTGAGTGATATGAAGGTACTGTTTGAAAAGCCATCGAGATATTCCTCGCCCAATCTCCTCCTAAGTCCACCTTCAACTCTCAGTCTGAATCAGGTTAAAAAGTTAAGCAAAGCAGGTGCAGAAAAACTGTTGTTTGCTGCTTAGTGATCATTTTTTCCTTCTTTTCTCGGTGGAGGAAAAGGGGAGCTATGGCACTGTGAACGGCAAAGATCATTTGTTCTCACTACCGTTCTTCTTTTCTTTACGTTTGGACGAATAAGTTGTGTGGCTTTAAAGTATCTGGGTCGAGTATGAAAGTTTTGGCGGGAACGGTGCCGCGCCAAAATAATAGGGACTTTAAGCAAATCGCTACGGCTGACGCTGATACGGCTGCCGGAAGTGAATTTCCTCAAAAGTGAGACACTGCGCATGTACGTCGGTTGCATCCAGCCGTGGCGTGAAATCTGACTACGCAAGTTGGGATGTTTTGCCGTAGTGGCTACTATGTCGGGTTTATTTCTCTTCTCTGGCCCTTTTCAACGGACATCTCGGCATTTTTAGGAATTCCATTGGATACTATATCCTTTAAAGTCAATTTAAGTCAAAGATTGTGTCAAGGCTGCCTCTCATAAGCTTGTAAATCCATATCCTGAATTTACGATAAGTTTTGGCAAAGGTGTTGGAATGGCGAAGTGAGTCAAGTGAAATATTTGTGTTTAGGGCTGGTTCACACTTTGACATAAGCATAAGCATAAGGATTAACATAAACATAAGAAAAATAGTGTGAACCGGGGTTACATAAGCATAGACATAAGGATGGCTATTGCGCAGGCGCAGTTCACCTCTCAGGAATCAAAGATGGCGGATAAGAAGTCGAAATTGGATTGTTGCTACTCTTGAGCCGTACAAATCGAAGAAGATTGCTTATGCAAAGGCAAACACAAAGAAAACCGAGAAAGGTCTCGATAAGAGACATTTTTACGAGAAGAAATCCAACATTTTCTTGTTTCCTTTTCTTGTTTTTGTCTTTAAAGTCTGCTGATTTTTTGTCGTACAAACAAGGATAATTGCGGACAGATTCCGCCAACTTTTCGTTCACCTGCGTCGCCATGTTTTCAGCTGACAGATTCTGACAGAGCGGGCCTGGATTTTATTTTTGTGTATTCCGCTGACAAGAAAACTCTTTATGCTTACGCTTATGCTTATGTATACAACACAGTGGTCAAACGTCGGGCATGCGCAAACGGGTGCATTTTTGGCAGCCGCGCGCCAATTTCCCGCGCAAAAATTTAAAGGAAAACATGGAAAACAACCGGTGTCACGCAAAATTTACGAAAAAAAAAATGAAAAGTTCATAGAAATCTGTAAAAGGAAAAGAAAGTAGGTAAAAGGAAAACTTAAGACTTTTCAGGCACAAAGTTAATTAAGTTACCGGTATTCTGTTGATTTACCATTTTGTTTTAAGCTTTACCAAAAAAGTTTATAAGTCTTGAAAACCAGTGTCATGGTACGAGCCGACGGCGTAGTATAGATTTGTTTGTTTTTATTAATCACACGATGCGTGACGCCGGAAACGGACGACAAGCGGTGTGTAAAAGGAGAAAAAAACTGGAGAAGAAAAAAAACAGTTGCACTGATTCGGCTTCGCTCAGACGAGCTGGAAAAGTCTTGGCGAGGACTGGCAGGATTCCGTCCGCATCCTGGATTTGTCTGGAGCACAGGAACGAGATGAATCGAACTACAAACGATGTTCATGTCCATCGTTATGGGGGCATAGCAGGCCAAAATACCGATCCCAAACCGCCTGTACCAGGTCTTTGACCAGGTGGGAAAATCTTTTCCAAACTACAAACCTTGGACAAACTGGTGCACTAAATGCAAAGTCGAGGCGGACAAAAAATTCAAGAAGCACGGAAAATACAAACCGCGGAAAGGAAAGACGTGCAACAAGCAGAAGGTAGAACAAGTTTTACCTCTCATTTCTCTTAGCTCTCGTTGTACAAGCTAAAACACAAACAAATACATAAATAACGAGGACAATGTCATTTATAGGATGCCGATGACCCACGAAAAGAACAAGGTTATGAAAATATTTTGGCCGCCTTTAGTTGCCCCATAGCTCGCACATGCGCAGACGTTTGACCGCTGTGTTTAAGTATGCCCGGTTCACACTCAAGTATTCACAACGTAAGTATAAGCATAAGCATAAGAAAATGGAAAAAGTTCCATTCCTTGTGCTTATGCTTATGCTTATGCTTATGTAACCCCGGTTCACACATATTTTTCTTATGCTTATGTTTATGCTTATGCTTATGCTTATGTCAAAGTGTGAACCAGCCCTTAGCACGAGGTTGTTTTTCTTCGGTTAAGTTTGCTTTGAGCGTTTAAGATGTTTTATATTCGGATAACTATACGCTGCTATTTCGCTTCTTTGAGTATTGATATTTGTGTTCTTCACTTGATATTCTTTGAGATATTTGTCTTTGAAATTGTATATTTCATCCATCAAATTGTTATGGTACAAAGCGTATGGCATTCGCTCAGAAATAATCTGCATGTTCGTCCTAGGAAGGCGAATGACGGCCGTTGTCCTTTGAGCGAAGCCATTTGGCTGTGAGAAACTAAATAAAAGAGATTTTAAACCCCTCAGCCGATGTTTCTTTCATCTTTGTATTTCGCTTTGCTTGCTAAACGTAACATAGGCACGCAAGGCGTGCAAGAGTTATTATTTTTTTTTTGTGAAGTCTTCGAGATAGGAGCATTCATGTAGCTGTTTGCAGTAATGGTTTGGTTAATTTGACAAGTTTTCTTGGTTGCGATGTACAGCAAGAAAGAAACGGGTAATTTATGATGTACATACGATGTTACATCGGTAATGGTAAGATAGCTAAATAGTAAGCCAGAAAATGTTTGACTGAACAAACTACTTGTATCTGACACGTCTCCAGATTAATGTAGATACCCATCTTATTTTTTTTCTTTGATTCGTTCTTTGATAAAACCCACACTGTGATTGGTGTGACACGTGCACATGTATAACTCCCTCACTCACCGATCACATAGCCCTTCCAACCCCCAAGAGGAATTTTTGCTCAAAAATACTCAAGTTAAGAGACCTTTTCGCATTTTATACGAGTCGTAAGTTTACCCTTTTTACACAACACAACACAACAACACTACTTCACCAAAAATAGAAAGAAAGAGAAAAAAAACCTCTCTGGCACATTGAAAGTCTGATTTAATTAAATTGCACTTTAACTTGGTGCCACGCAGTCTTCAAAGAACATTTGAGCAGTTTTCATACTTTTTATCTTTAAAAATATCGGACTGAAAAGAATGTCATTAAATGCCCATCAAATAAAAATAAACTGCTACTGCAGAGACGTACAAACTGTCCAGAAATAATGAAAGCTTTTTTTGTTTGTTAAATATCCTGGGAACAATAGCCGATAACTTGTCAGCTCTAACTGAATTTACTCCCATATAAAAAACAAAAGTGTTAAGTTACCATTTGTAACTAAAGATAGCAAACATCTCGTGGGAAAGAGTGGTGACGATTCGTCAGCTCTAATTGAATTTACTCCCTTGTGAAAAACAGGAGTGTCAAATTACCCTTTGTAACTAAAAAATAAAAATATCTCGTTGTATTTGCATGCAACAAGAACAAAACAATCGTTACCTGCACTTACTATTGTGAACGTTAGAACTGTTTCAAATCTAAATAATCTCGTCTCCTCTAAAACATGTCCTAAGAACTAGAAGCGACGATTCGTGACCTGTAATTGAATTTACTCCTTGTGAAAAACAAAAGTATCAAGTTACCTTAGTAACTAAAAATAAAAATATCTCGTTGCATTTTCATACTACTAACTCACGAACTGTTTCAAACCTCAAGGCTCATCTCGTTCGTAACTAACGTCCTCACCCTAACCCAAAGAAAATGTTGAAGTAAGCCCAATATATGAATACTTCCTCCTCTTTCATAGAAGAATAAATATGGCCTTTCTAAACTGTGTGGGGATCAAATCTTCTCACATACCATTTACCTTTACAACAAGAAATTTGATTGGCTGTCTATAGCAGATCCAATCTGATTGGTGTGACATACATACATCTCCCACTCACTCATCCATTGACCCGTCCATAACATGCTCGACGCGCCGACTAAGAGGTATTTTTTTACAAAAAAATAACTCAAAAAATTTGGCAAACCACCGAGACGTACTCTCCCCAGACCTTTTCGGTCACGGCAGCCGTAGTGGCACCAGCCGTAATGATTTGCTTAAACTCCCTAATTGCTTTTTAACGTCTCAGTTTTGAGTCGTAACAACCATCAATGAAAAATCAAGCTTTGTACGCTACCTATAAACATAGAATTTAATAATTGCTTTCCGCTTAGTTTTTGGTTTTTGGTTTTCCTGTTCTCTCTTGATAACGTTTTCTTACTAAGGTCTTGCTCATTTTCTCAAACTCTTACAAGCTGCGAGGCCACGAAAGCGGGAAGTGACATTGGATTTTTGCGTTTGACCGCTGTCAAATCGTAAAAATCTGGAGACCTAATAACGTCGTAGCTTCTTAGAGATAAAAGTATGTCGCTCGTAATTCGTAGTCAAAGACCCTAATGCCTTCGCATTAATTCATGTCTCTGGGACGTTATAATTAAGAAAAGAACAGAAATGCTTCAGAATTTTCAGGTCATTTATATTAATGAGAATTTCCCTTTCTTTGCCAGATCAACATACGGGTGCCACTGTTTCATCGCCTACACAGGAAAGTTGCGCAGGTATAATGAACTTTGATGGTAAACTTATAGTCGGAAGTCTTTTCTTTTGGTTTTTGATGGTAAACTTAGAGTCGGAAGTCTTTTTCTTTCAGTATTTGGTTTTCCTGTTCTCTCTTGATAACGTTTTCTTACTAAGGTCTTGCTCATTTTCTCAAACTCTTGCAAGCTGCGAGGCCACGAACGCCGGAAGTGACACTGGATTTTTGCGTTTGACCGCTGTCAAATCGTAAAAATCTGGAGACCTAATAACGTCGTAGCTTCTTAGAGATAAAAGTATGTCGCTCGTAATTCGTAGTCAAAGACCCTAATGCCTTCGCATTAATTCATGTCTCTGGGACGTTATAATTAAGAAAAGAACAGAAATGCTGCAGAATTTTCAGGCCATTTATATTAATGAGAATTTCCCTTTCTTTGCCAGATCAACATACGGGTGCCACTGCTTCATCGCCTACACAGGAAAGTTGCGCAGGTATAATGAACTTTGATGGTAAACTTAGAGTCGGAAGTATTTTCTTTATCTCTCCACCAAGGAAATTTATTTGGGTTAAAAAGGGGGGACACAAAAATTGGAAGGACAGGAGGATTGGCTGATGAGAGAAAAAAGATAGAACGCCGCTGCATGGTTAGCTATTTCATCAAGTATTTTCTCAGGGTATTATTTTCACTGATCTCCCGTAAGAAGGTTGATGTCAGTGAAAGAGGAGATTGAGAAAGGGGTGGACGGGACAGTAAGATGGGATAATGGGTGGATGGACGGTGCTACGAGTGGATGGGGCAATGAGAGAATGGAAGGTTAAGAGAATGCAAAGAAAACAGAATAGTACATTATTAAGAACGACAAAACTGTTTTACGACAATGATAATGGTCATTCATAATGGTAATTGAACTTCGGGTCGTGCAATTTTGGTCTGAAATCATACGCGTGATTTCAAATCGAACTCGCGCTGCGCGCTCGTTCGATTTTGAAATCACGCGTATGATTTCAGACCAAAATTGCACGACCCGAAGTTCAATTCCCACTTTATTAGATCCATTTTGAAATCACACAATTTTATCGCCTTAATTTTTAGACTTTTGGTGTATTGTTCCAGTAGCCGGTTTGTTAAAAAAAAAGCGGAACCGGAAACGCCTTTACGTCTCATTTAGTATGCAAAACGATGTCATGTGACGAAAACTCATCCGAGCATGACAAAGAAACAAGCGGTTTTGAAGTCAGAACGAAAATAGTCTGCTTCAGGTATAAAAGTTCAATTCTCGTCGCCTGAATCAATGATGGAAGGTCTTTCTTTCTTCTGAGGTTGAGGCTGAGACTTTTCATTGTCTTTGGAGAAGGAATTTGAAGGTGCATCCTGCGTAATTCTGCGATGGATTTCTTTTGAGTTGTGAAACTCCCTCGAGTGCACGATGCCCAGTGGATGGTACGTTTTTTTTCTTTCATACCGTTTAATGGCATGATTTTAAGGGAGTCCAGCTCGTTATCATCTCCGTTTCTTTTTGTGACCTCGGCGAAGGACTCAATACTCAGGACCTTGTCAAGTTCTTGCGGCGCCATTTGTTTCAAGACATTTCCAAGATGGCGGGGCTAACACCAGCTTCGTAAGACGTTCATTCATTCACTGGGTTGTGGAGCGGGGCGTATTTTGACTATGTTTATTCACAGCGACAGAGTTGAGCTCTTTTGTTGCTTCGTTTGAAACTACCAGAAACCTGGAAACATCTACCTTCTTGAGATGGCCCTGAATTTGTCGTTGTGTGGTTTTCGTCTGTTTATGTTTTACTGGACTCGGTATCATACGGATTTTGAGCAGATGTTGAAGAAAAATCGCCAAAATATTCGTCAAAATGGACACTGAAAGTTGGAAACTTCCATTAAAGTAGGTGTTCAGCCTGAAGGAGCTGATAATTGTCATTTAGAAACTGTAATTAATTACATTCGTCAAGTTTTTTGGAAAAAAAAACACAATAACAACAAAGTTTTGGCAATACTAGTTGCTAAATTCTCCACACAATGGCTTTTTGCCTTTCATTTTCCTGAAATTTTATTGTTTACTTTAAACTAATATTGAAATCTGATTTGTTGTTTTGTTTTACTGTCCCATTCACAATGGCTGAGAAAAAGATGCGATTTAGAGCAAAAAATAGTGCGATTCATGAATAAATCGCACCATTGAGAGCCAATCAGATTGCAAGGATAACCAGTGATTTCAAAATGGATTTAATAAATATGGTAATAGCCATTTTTAAATATCATAATGAAGAATATGGGAAGAGCTTGCAAAAAGGCTGTTAGGTTTCTTTCAATACAGTCACTGGAAACTAAACCTCCACAATTTTACAAAGTCAGTCTCTTGAACTGGTTACTATAGTGACTGTAATCAATGTTGTGATTGGTGGATTTAGTGGAGAGGGCTTAAAATGATTGGCTCATGTAACTGTCCGATTACAGGTGTCCGATTACAGCCAACTGTCCGATTACAACTTTGCAGGTTAATTAGAGCAAAATACAGCAGTTTATGCACCAATCACATTTGAGGAAATTGTAATTGTTATGATTAATGCTGTAATCGGTAACTGTCTGAGATTCAGTATTCTATTTGTATTATTTACTGAAAAAGCGATTAATAATCGATGACTCTTTTCAACAATAAATTAAAGTTGGGACCGAGTCTCATCTTCGAAGTTGCAGGCAGGAGCACAAACAGTGTCGCAAAATGTGCCACGTCAATAAATTTAGTCATATCTACCTGTATAAATCTCAGAAGAACAAAATAAACAGCTTACAGCTGCCGACCAACGCAAATTGTGTCCACTTGTTGGTCATTATAATTTACAATATTGATAGTTAGTGTTCTCGGAAGAACTGACCGTGTATATTAGTTGGCGGATTCTCGCTCGTATTAGATGCTTTGCAGTCTTTTCAGTCTTTTAAAACCTTAAGTAAAGCTCTCTCAGTCGTGAAAGATATGTAAGTATTTGACCCGTCCTTCTAGAGTTGGTGATTAACAAAGTAACATTTGTCTCACAGGAGCGTGCAGAGATCTTTCCGATCTCCCTGAAACAATACCTCATTTTGTCAGTCGTGTCCAAGAATGCAATGCCATTAGCAGATACCTCTGTCCAGAACACAATTGCAGATGTGTTCTCGTCCATGGCGTTACTGGCGTGGGTAAAACAAGCACGGCTATCAAGGTGGCGAACGACAGATTGGACTCCGACAGTCGTGCCGTGGTTGTTTATGTCAACTGCAGGTATATAAGTACTCTGGACGATTTCGCAGAAAAGGCTCTTCAACAAGTTTACCATTATCCAGTCGACAACCCGATATCTGAACTGAAAAATCGTCTGAAAAGCCACGATTGCTACACGGTGTTGTTGCTGGACAACTTTGAATTTCTGCTGCATATGGGGGACATTGGGCGAGAAATTCCCCATGAAGGAGCAATGGCTCAAAACCCAGCGTGCGAAGAATCGAAGATTATGAATTTCATCACTGAAATAGTCAAGATTTCAAAAAAAGTCAAGTTACTGGTCACCTCATCAGAGAAAGTTGTGTTCCCGAGCTTAGGGCAGAAAGAGGTTCATCTGGCTTGCTTTAAACCAGAAGAATCATTTCAGCTCTTGCAAACAGCTATTGGAAAAAGGATAGAAAACCAACAATGCGCGCACGAGCTATCAGAGATTTGTAGCGGCATTCCACTCGTTCTCTACACCTTAGCCTTGTCACACCATGACCTGCTTAGTCTCGTGGAACTTATGAACTGCTCATCACCACAAGATAAATTTGAGTTCTTAAGAAAGATTCAGGCAGTCCCAATGGACGAAAAGATTGGCGTTTGCCTCGATACTTGCTTTGGCAGACTAACTGCACAAGAAAAGAACACCCTTATAACATTAGCACTTCTTAGAGGGCGTTTTACTCTGCCTAGAGCTGAACAATTTCTTCGTTCATCGATGGTGAGCGAACATCAGCTGACAAAAAATGCATTGGAACTGGCAAAGCGATCTCTTTTGGAACAAAACATCGTTGGAGGTGTTTGCTTTTATACTTTTCTCAGAGTCATTCGTGACTACTGCAGGAAAATGGCATCAGATCAGCCAGGTTTTCGTGAAGTTTTTGTTAATGCGCGGAATGTGTTCATCAATCACTTGTTTGCCTTCCTGGCAGACACATTTAGACTGTTCCTGAGCAAGGACGCTTCAGACGCAATTACAGCTTTCCGACAGGAGGAAGAGAATGTCATGCAACTTATTGAGTGGTGTGACAACGGTGAAATGACTGCAGAACAAATTGGAAAGTACATCGATGTCTTCAACAGCGTTGGGGAGCTTCTGGCAAAGATGCTTGGAAAGGAGAAATATGAATTTGTTTTCAAATTGTTGAGAAAGAAGTCTGAAGAAATGCGAGATCAAAAGAGATTGAGTGAGTGCCTGACCTCCCTGGGGATCAAACAAGTGTTCCACTGCTCATGTTCGCCAGGTCTGTGTGATGTAGCCGCGGAACGAGCTAAGGAATATTTGGTGGAAGGAGACAGAATTCAGAGCAGTCTGGATCTGAGCATCAACACGGGTAATAGCCGGGCTCAATGTCTCTCCAAACTTGGTCGATGTCTCGCAAAGGAAGGCAAATTCCGTGAGGGGAAAGAGAAGATTCAGCAGGCTATCCACATTAGACAAAGACATGGGGACGAGGACATCGTGATGCTTGGAGCAACATACAATGATATGGCAGGTACGTGGATTGATTTTGTTTCTATCGTTACATAACGCCCATTTGTTGTTTATATCCTTGGCTTGAGCGAGGTACTGTGGTAGTAAATAGTCTTGTTCATCAACACAGTACAACGATACCAGCCAAGAGCCTGGCCAGGACCAATCGGATTGGGATTCTAACCCACTAACATTTGGACGCGCGTGCGCGTGAATTCTTTTTAAGAATAGGCTCGATTGCCGCCGCTCTCTCAAGTCCGGTCTATAATCTTCCCCTCCTTTCCCGAACAGTGGCTGGTAATGGAGCCTTATCTAGGGATCAGTTCCGTATTAGTTTTCCCTTTACTTAACTGGAAGGCATCAAGACAAACGAATGATAATATTTTCTTGTAAATTATTTTGGTAGTGGCCCTATCGCTTGAAGGACACCACCGGGAAGCCATTGCAGTCAGAGAACAACAGACCCTTCCAATTTACACGGAACAATTGGGTGATCATCCCTTCACGGCAACCATCCTCAACAACCTCTCCAATGACTACTATGCTTTGGGTCAATACGACAAAGCTGAACAGTATTCTGATGAAGCGCTGAGGATGAGGCTTGAGTTGCTGAAGGATCATCGTGACACGGCCAAGTCTCTGTTTGATCTTGGTATGGTGCAAAAAGAAAGGGGAGAACTCCAGAAAGCGAAAGAATGTCTTGAAAGGTCCCAGACCATGCAGGAGAGGGTGCTGGATGACAACATCAGGGATCTTCAACGGTATTTTATGCTTTTTCATTGTAGCATAGGCCTGCTTCAACATCGGTTTTAGCTTAACTCAGAGGCCCAGCATTGGCAAACTAATTGTCTATCAATCACGATTGATTGATAGACAGCACTCGACAGAGCCTGCGTTTTTTGGCAGATTTTGGCCCAAAGCGTCGCTATACATGTCAGTTCTATCGATATTCTGGCTCAGTCGGGAGGAGGAGGGGGGGTTATGCTAAGACAATAAGGCTGGGTTCCTTGAGAAGATTTGAATCAGTGTTCATGATCCAGGATCACTTAGATCATTACTGTACGTCAAAGGAACAGAAGAATCCTTGCCAAGAGAAGATTCATTGGTTCCTTTGATGCACCATGATCCGATTGATCTTGGATCATAAAATAGGTCATATATAACGCACCATTAGAGGGTATGCTCTCGGTTTTTGTGGACCTAAATAATTTCCTGCTGATATTTACTTCGACAGCATTTCCCTAAGCTCTGCCTTACATGGTTACAGGTTCATAAGTCATAAAATCTACAAAACTGACCATTCATAACGAGATATGACTTGTTGATTATGGAAGGAAGACATTCGCATTTACACTTAGGTTTCGAAAGTTTACTTGACGGCATTTCAAGAGTATGTGAACGGGCGAGGATAATGAAGATAGAGCATAGAAAAAAAAAAAAACACTGTAGTTTTTTTTTTCTATGTAGTGCTGATGAGAAACAAAACTACTGCTTGTTTATACAATTACAATAAAATGATGTCTTGCTTGATCTCCTAACACAGAACCAGAGATGAGATTGAAGATGTGCGCCACCGTCTTGCCCGCCAACAGCTGGAGTAAGATCCACTGAGTAGGGGGACACAATCAGAGTTTGTCAATGGTAGATATGGTTGACGTTTTAACCTGATCCCAGCTTGAAACCTAACACGAAGAGAAGCTGGGGGTTCTCTCATTTATTAATGCGTGCTGGGATTAGGCTCCTAATGCAAAACGTTAGTTGTAGACAGCAAAAGATTATCGATAGCTTAAAAGATCGAAGCAATTAAGGTATCCTTAACAGGTTGTACTAAAATTAAATTACCTTACATGTAGCGGATCCAAACAAACGAGACAGTTTTGGGACCTTTTGGTGTTACCAACTACTAAATGTTTCCTAAAAACAAATGAAAATGTTTCTTACCAACCATTTCAGAGGACAAGTAGGCACATCTGAATGTGCAGCGAACGTTATTAATCAAGCTCTCGCATAGGTATTTAGAAATTAATAACTTCAGTTTCCAGTACGTGGAATTATTCTATCGAGTACTTAGGTACTAGTATCCTTTATTGTGATCCCTTTGTATGTTTTACGAGTCTTGCAGTATTTCTTTAAGTTTAGCAGAGATGCGCGCTCATCAGAGAGAATGACGGGTATTGAACCGATTACCTTAAACTAGCAATGCATATATGCGCGGCGCCAACGAGTAAGAATTTTGAGTCGTTTTAGTCGTTTTCCCATGTAGATTTTTCTTGGAAAATAACACGCAGAAGTAAATACTACTACTGAATACTCCGACAAACAACGGTACGATAAAACGGCAATTAGATGCAAACAGATTTAAGTTGGATGAGAAATGCTTGTTTTTATTTCTTGTTTTCCACGTTTTGGCAATTTAACAGTTTTCATATAAAATTGTTTCTACACCTACGAAATTTATTTCATGCAAAGAAGGATACCTTGGCGGAAAACAAAATCTCCAAGCGCTCCAGAGCGATTGGAAATTTCAGTAATTAATATCTTGACGTTTTCAGTTTAAGGTTTACCAGTACAGGAACATTTCGTGGTGAAGAATAAAGACAAAAGTGTGTTTAAGACTCGCGCCTGTGGATTGATAGATTTCCTTGGAAATTTTTTATGTTCTAAAAGACTACAATTCGTACGTGGAACTATCAGCATATAGGCCCTAGACACGTTGCTCTTTAGAGGGAAAATATATTCTATACTCGCTCTCGTTTTCTATGGCAATGATTCGCCCTTAGAAAACCTAGGCTCGTAGTCTGTTTGTCAATTCTGGATTCTCAGCAAACGTCTGCTTAACAGACAACTTTCTTTCTTTATAAAATCTCTCTTAAGATGTAGGCTGGTGCTTGCCTTCAGTTCATTTCATAGCGCAACATTTTCAAAGCAATTAGAACAAATTTGGCGAGACACTGTCGGATGTTGTAAATACATTTTATTCAACTCTACTAAGGGAATATGTATTCGCTTATTTTAACGCGTACTGCATGCACTTACTTGGACGTATGTAGCCTGTATGACTGATGTAGCAGACTGTCCATACGACTGAAGTACAAATGTCTAGATGAATGGCGCAGGGGGAAGGCGACTGTCCATGAATTCTCGTAAATGAAATCAAGCTTTATGATGAAAACATAAATTGATCGCAATCGTGGTTTCTCGGTTCCAGGCACTCTCGGTTGCTTTCTTCGCCCACGTGGGTAAATCATTATCATTTAGCAGTCCGTCGCATCGAGTAAAAGTACAAAAAATATTTCACTAAATTTGGCACAGTTTAAGTATTAGGATATATAATTTTTTGAGTAAACACTTCGGTTGTGTATAGATCGTTTTCACATGACGTCATCACTTTCTAAAATCCAAAACTAAACGGCCACCTAAGTTTTTATCCTCGTCAGGCATAAGAGGCAGTATATTTATATCTGTTTACAATTTTACAGCTCAATAACGTGATTCGTTTGGAATCCAGAGCATTTTGAATTTCAGGGTTATGGAGGTGCGTGACACAAGGCTACGATCGAGTTCGTCGAAAAATATATACTTATCTCATGATTTTGAGCCTTTTTAGAAGTTAGAGCATTAGGAAAAGTGCTTCTGTAAATGCTTGTTTGATCAGTACTGATAATCAGTCGCCTAGATAGCCAAAGGAAGTTCCAGATGTTTACACTATTTTCCGGCCGCCATATTGGTGTACCACTGAGGTACACCAACATGGCGTTTTCATACTGGGCTATGTAAATATCTGCGAAACATTTCGACGAATATCTGAAGTTTGGGGAAACGCACAGGCCTAAAACTTGGAGAAGTGTCTTATTTAGTTATCTTCTATAACATCATAATTTCATAGCTTTCTCCAATGGATGGTTTCGATTTATTTTTTTATTGCGTGACAGTGAAAACGATCCATTGAAGACTTGGCCTTGTAGACCCGACGTTTATTTGAATCCGACGTTTGCGAAAATACGTTTTACTGTATTTCATTTTCCTGGTGTCTTAACGATGGGACTAAAGAAGGACTATTATAAATACGAAACTCAAGTCGTAGAATTTTATTGTGCTCTAAGTCTTCCTAGACTATTAGGCATTGATTAGAAACTTAACGTTTGCCCTTGCTCGGGGGGGGGGGGGGGGAGGAGAACTCCCATATAAAAAGGACGGGGGTGCTCGTCGGAAATTTTGAAAAGAACCCGTAAGAGTTATTAAGATCCTGTTTTGTAGGCGTGGCTTGAAATGTTTTTTCTCCCGTAAGAGGTACCAATTCTTACCTAACACATTATCTCCCGTGATATTTTTTCGGCTCAATATCCTAAAAGGTACCGCGAAAGTTCCAGCCGTGGACCTTTCGAGTCTTAACACCCTGAGAGTTACCAAAACCCCTCTCTTAACCTCTAAATGGTACGACGAGCACCCCCCGTCCATTTTATATGGGAGTCCCTCCCCCGGTGCCCTTGTCCTTTTAGTCACAATGTTTGTTTTAAACCGATTGACACCATGTCATAATTTTAGAAGCGTGTACACTTTGTAAATACCTTGTTCTATATATATAGTAAACGGGTTATGTATTTTCGTGGCTTACGTAGTATTCATTTGGGGTGTTAAACTGTCAAATTGGAAGGACCTTAGCTACAAGACATTGACAATTGTATTCTTTGCAGGCCTGAATCAATGGAGAAAGGTTTTTTTTTTTCTTACAAACCGAAAAATCTGGCAAGTTTTTGGTACAGACAGGAGCCATAATCGGGGATGGAGACCGTAAGTCTTGGGATCCGCGCGCACCTATGATATGGGACAATTTTTCTATTTTTAGAACAAATTGCGCCATCCTGACGTCATATATCCGCGCGGATCCACGCACGTGTCGGGGGCTCTCGCGTGGATGTTGTCACGTTGAGTGATCAATTGGTGAGAGCTGCGAGATTCTCATGCAGATTTTTCACAGCGATGGCAGGGAATAAGGCAGGGAATAAGAACCAGGACTCTTATATGTAGTTTTATGCTCTGAGCTAATGGAAAAAGTAAGTTTCTTTTCGCGCTGTGAATGAATAATATCTGCTCGCGCTAGTTGTACGCGTAAGTTTTTGCGTTTGTTCTGTGAAGAAAAGTTACGTAAGAAAACTCTTTACTCTGGTATCGAGTTGATTTGTGAGTTTCCCAAAAAATGCTTAATCATAACCAAACCCTGTTTTAGATAGTTTCTTATGGTTTCTGTTTGTTTGGCGAGTTTGCAAAAGTTTTTGAAAGGAAAGTCTGACGCGTACATTCAGTAGCTCATTTGCATAGTGCAGCGCGTGCTCTTTCAAGTCCGAGTCGGTATTTTCAATTGTCAACAAACCTTGACAAAGATTTATTTCGTGGTCTTTTGTGCCGAGATGCTCCAACAATTTTCACCAACGCCAAAAGGCTACTAATATCATGTGTGTCTCTTTAACATAGTGAAATTCTACACGGCGAAAATAAAACAAACTAGGAGTTTTGATAACTCAACCAAAAAAAATCAAAATCGTTATTCGAGTTGATTAAAGAAAGCGTCATCGTAATTTTGCTGATTATTTCTGCTGTATTCACATATTTTCAGCTAAGCTTTTAATATGTTCTCAAACGTTTATCAACCTTAAACATATTTAAAAACTAGAGATATTATATGAGTTCGATGTACGTTTTCGCACGAAAGTGGGGAAGTCCAATTTGTCATGTTTTACTGACTGTACAAAACACGCATCGGCGGACGCTCTTATTCATCGACAACAGACAATTTATTGGATTTTTACACAAACAAAACTGAGCAGCATCTACCGACATGGACTTTATTGTCGCTTATTGGGCCTTGATAAAACATCAAGCATTGCTTACAATTCAGGCGAAACTCAAACGCGCAATTACTTTTTTGTTTTACTCTTCGGTCGAGATAGACTCTGGCGAAATCATCGCAAGCCTGTGGCAAGAGGAGGGAAACTTTGAAGTCCTGAAACGCTGCTATATCCAAATATACCCAACTAGTTTTTTGCTGTGTAATGGAAAAGCTGTTAATATTCAACATATGTGAAACTTAGAGTGGAGTAATGTACAGCTCATGTAAAAGAAGCATCCGTCGGAACACAACTTGGTCAGCGATATATATCTAAGCTTAAAGCGGAACATACCTAAATTCGACACTGTCTTACTTCGCTCAAACTGGAGCAGCTTACGACGAAAATACTTAAAAAAAATTCCAACAGACGTAAACGCGTTGAGTTGTCGGCCAAAAACATGAAAAAATTTCGGGAATTTCGGACGCTATTTCCCCCGCGCGACATCCGCAAAAGTCCTCGCAGCATGTACGCGCGTGTGCTTCAGGCGATGGCGCAATTTGTTCTAAAAATAAAAATATTGTCCCATATCATGGGGACAACCCCAATGTTAGAAATGGCGCGCGCTTACGGTCTCTGTCCCCGATTATGGCTCCTGGTACAGAATTATAGTTTTAACTTTGTAGCAGTCGAAAATGTCTGGGTCTCTTTTTATTGCTGTATGAATTTGCTTATTTCTTTGCTTCCTGAATGTTTCAAGCGTATATGACCACACCGAAAGCTGGTGGGAAGTCCGGGAGAACGGGGGGACTTCCATATTAAAAAGGCTGGGGTGCTTATCGGAAATTTTGAAAAGAACCAATATCCCGTTTGATGGGCGTGGCTTGAGTTTTTTTCACCCCTTAGAGGTACCAATTCTATTAAACACATTTAAAACTGAATGTGATAAGTTGTGAATTCCCGGTGTAAATGTGACAAAATTAAAAACCGGTTCCTTAACAGGAAATAACAAGTAAACTGTGGTGATGACATGACGATAAAACGCATCGTTGGAAAACAAAAACTCTATCTTTTTACTTCTTGTTTCACGGAAAAAAATCAGTTGATTGACAAATATGTCCTGTCATATTTTTTCAGCTCAGTACCCTAACAGGTACAGCGAAAGTTTCTGGACCTTATGAGGCTGAACACCCTAAAGGTACCAAAACCACTTTTTTAACCCCTGAAAGGTACGACGACCACCCCCCTCCTTTTTATATGAGAGTCCCCCCCGGGGATAAAGGCAGAGAGCCGCTACGATATGACATGGACATGGATGTTTCTTTTCTCTTCTTCAGACATTTGGAAACAGACCAAAGCAATGTGGTTGATTTAGAGTGTTGCAAGCTTAAAAACAATCAATTGTAAAGAAGCGTACAGAAAAAAAACACAATCTTGTAGATACCCTCTAGACTTACATGGAATATTCCAATGAAGTGCCCAGACCACCTTTCGGTCTCTTTTCGGCTTTAACGCTTTCCCGATCCACAACGTCTATTGTTATGTTCACTCCTGCTTATTCATGTCCTTCGCCAGTTTCCTCATTTGCAAAAGTACATATCCAATAAATAAGGATACACATCTTTCTATCTATCTGTATTTTCAAATTAGTTTTAGCATCAGCCAATTGATCCTGAGTGTGCATATTATACCGTTAAGGGTTGACAGATATTAATTTGTTATATCAAGGGTTTGTAAGTTTACTTCTAAATTATTAGTTTTGTCTTCAGAACTCTTGAATTTTTTCATTTTGTATTAATTTTGTAAATATTTTTTCCCAATTTTTTGATGTACTTTTGGTTTTTCATGCATAATAAAGAAAGCGCACGCCGCTTGTGTGAACACAGGCTTGGAGGTTGTTGCCTTTTACATGATAAATGTTTTAATTCGTTGAAATCTTTAGTACTGAATGACTTTCGCGCTGTTTATGGAGCAGTGACAGGAATCTCACTTTGGTCCAGGCCAAAGCGGGTTAAGGCGCTTGGTCTGTTCAAGTGAGCAAAATCGACAGAAATTCATTATGTTCTTAGAAGAAAAACAAGTCTGCTAACGACTAACATCGCTGGGTCCCCCCCCCTCCCTCCTCCAACCCCTGCATTTAATTTACTGCTACCCAGGTGGACAGAGGCACTGTCAGTGGTTTGGTGAAATCACTCTGAGTGTGACTCGTGTCCAGTCTTAATCATCTACTAAGACATGTTGAATTCTCTTTCCCATAATCCCTCTCGTCTAACAATTACACAAGAGATTGCTGGGAACGAGTGAGGTTACAAGCTTTCAATGTCCGAGTGATATTCCCCAATGTTCAAAAGATCTTGCGTGTTGCAAAAAACATTTCAAGTATAATAGCCTCCATTTGACTTAAAAAATATGCTTGTACATCATCTATTTATCTGTTCCCGAAGCTTACAGTTTTCCTCGAACGTCTCTCCGGGCTGAGAAAACTGTTCGCTTTTCGGAACAGATAATCCGCAGACAAACATCCAAGCATGTTTTCGCTCCAAATGGAGGCCATTGTTTATTTTTTCAACCAGGGTGAATGGAATAATTGTTTTGTTAAATTATTCCTAGTCCGTATTGACTGGATAATATGGACATTTTAGTTTGTACTGAACGAAGTGATAGTATGAAAAAGGCGGGAAAAATTTGTAGCGCGGAGTGGCGCGTCCATCACTTTTTTAATTGAATGAAACACGTGTGGAAAGCGAGCGAGACAGAGTTTTGTTACCGAAATGTTCCTCGCACAATCTCCTCTAAAGTCTTGTATACCTGAAAATTATGACAAAAGATAAAGGCTTACGAGAGGATGCGAAGAAATAACGTTTCTGAAAATTAAATGCCTTGTGCAAGCCAAATGAAGCAGGAGATCACTTGTTTACGCGGTTTTCACCATCGAAAGACAACAACTGTATTGCTCACAATTGTACAAGTTCACGGCTGAAGTATAAAAGGACAAGACCCAAATGGAAGGTAAGAAACTTTACTGAAGAACTAAGAGTAATTTTATACGAAAATAATGTTTCCACCAGAACGAATATTTTGTCGCTCAACAGAATTTCACGTGAATATTTTTTACAGCTTTTAAATTCAGTCGGTTTTGTTGCATATTTAAAAGGTGTTTCAACAAAATGTTTACAATCAAACGCTATGTTTTACATACTTGAGTTTTCAATTGAAACATTTTGTGGCCTTTTTTTCTATGTAATTGTAGTTTGCAGGTTGGCATTTGCTATAAATTCTTGTCAGGTGTCTTGTGTTTCACGGCTGTTCCAAATGACGGAAGGAACTAATCAGTGCGCGCTGTATGTCAACTGAAAAATAATAAGGGTCATTGCCTCCCGGTTACCCGAGACAACCCTTACAAACAACATTACTATAAAATTACTATAAAATCTGTTGGCTAGTGTGTGACGGAACTCCTTAGAACATGCAACCACTAAATATATTTCGCGCTACTGTTGCTACGAAGAATAAATGTAAACTGTGTTGTTACTGTTGTTTTCTTGTTGAATATTTTTGCCCCATTACGCGCTAAATTTTGATCACGTCTTTTAAGCGCACAGCCCGGGTCTATTAAGCGGTTACTAACCTTTTTGTTTCATTTTTTGTAATTTGTCGAATATTTTATACGGGGTTGCAACTTTTCGCAACATTTAAGACTTGTTTATCATAGGTTTCTATTTAATTTTGGTTGTGGGAAACGCTAGCCTCCAAGAATAACGATTCCCCGCGAATCTCACAAAGAGAAAAATAAATCAGGACAAATTATATTCCACGGGCAGGTTTATTGGCTCAGAGGCTCCTTGCTCAACTGGTTAAAACTCAACTGGTTTGGTACGTCTCTCGACTGGTTTACAAGGTCAACTGAACTCAAATCACAAAACGCTTATGTGTTTTACTCTATATTGCATGCAATGTTGCATGAAAGCGAACTAAAGGTTAATTTCCGGTCCTTGACACATATCTTTCTCGGCTATTTAACAAAATTACTTACTGAATGAAATTGGTATACCACGTGAGTTTCCTATCATCAACTCAAGTCTGCTCAAATCACGCTATCCATAATACTAGCTCCAGTCTCCGACATGGTCACTGTGACACTGGAGTGTCTTGTTGACCCTTGATGCCACGCGCTGTTGCGTAAGGACATAATCTTTGTTTGCATTGTACTCTTTTTCTCAGCTTCTATAACATTTTGAACAGATTTCGTGAGGGAGTGAAGATTGCGCGACGAGCCCAAAAAGCGAGTCTATTCAGTAGCGATATTTTTTATGCCGGAGGTCAAACTTTTAGTCAGGAACCAATCAATATGTAGGTCAATGTTTGTTGTTGTTTTATTGACCAATCAGAAAAAAGTCACACATATAGGCGTTCCGCACTTACCGCCGCGATTAATAGGGACGCCTGTTTGTAGGTTATCATCTGATGCTGAACTATTCCTCACAGAAACTGTCCATTCTGCGTCGCTGAAGACGAGTGTAGTTCAGGTTAGTACGTGTATATGTTTTCTACTTTAATTCGCGCCTTAGTATAAGTTTTAAATCTTGTATCCAGGTCGAAAATTGGTTAAAAATAGTCAATATCTTCGGATATCTTATCGATCGGATTCTGTGTAGCGAAAACATGTGGAATCATGCACTAGTTAATAACTATCAGTCTGAGTGAAGAATGCAATTGTGTTGAAAAATTTATTACATACACTTTTTCGCAGAAAACTCTTGAATTCTTGAATCTCGGAAAGTTTTTAATTCGATATCGAAATATCCCACGGCTGTATTGTGAGTCACAAGGTCTAGTTTTTCTGCGTTTCATTCGTCTCCAAGTCTGAAATCGTTTAAGCCACTGACAGGACCTAAGGGCCTCGGCGTCTCGATGCGCCTGTCTCGGATGTTAAATAGTAGGAACAGTTTGGATAGAAGTACGAGTTGGAACGTTACATCCCAAGAATCCACACTCTACGCCGGTTTCTTGTTACAGTCGAGAAGCTGCTCGTCACTCGATTGATGTGATAATCAAACACCAAGCTGAAGTTGTCTGCCAATTCACTGCCAATTCGCCATCTGCCGATTCGACGGACTGAAACTGTCTACCAATTCAAATTAAAATTGAGTAGTGGAAATTAGAACTTAAAATTATTTAAATATCTTTACCAATTGTTCAAAAACATTTTCTAGCTGCATTCAAAGCTATTAATTTACGTCAAACGCTCATGTAAATTTGTAAAAAGATGCTGTAAATATCCTTTGTTCAGAAGTGAATAACTCGTTGCGTGACTTTTCAATTGACATCAACGTGGTGTTATTGTAAACCTTACTGTCTTACTAGCCCATCTCAACGGCTTCTACACCCATCTCAACGCAATTACTATCGAAAAATTTCACCCGAACATCGTGCTTTAATAACATACTGTAACATATTGGCACGTGAGAATTAGCACCTATTGTATATTATATTTTGTGTACGCATATTTAAGTAGGATAGCACATTATGTAAAGGTAGAAAGCACACACATCCACGCGGTGTGTATGAACAAGCAGAATAAACCTATTCGACAACACACTACATGGTGGCAGCCTTTTACAAGAATAATTTCTAGAGTTAAATCAAGAGAGGCCAGCAGAAGCGAATTATGGCAACAGCAACGTCTTTTGCGTCGCCACAGATGAACTGGGACGCTCCTGATCCGATAACTGCATTCGCAAGATTCAAACAAAAATGTCAACTTATGTTCTCAAGCGTTCTCAAAGACGCCGATGACGAAGAAAAAGTGAGCTATATTTTACTCTGGTCGGGTGAAAAAGGCCTGGATTTATACAACAGTTGGACATTCACAAAGGAGGAAGACAGGAAAAAGCCTGCCATTATTTTCGAACGGTTCGAGAATCAATTGGAACCGAAGACGAGTCATCGAATTCACAGATACACACTACAAGGAATGCGACAAGAACAAGGAGAGCCAGTGGATGATTTTATCTCAAGATTAAAAAATCTAGCAGCAAAATGTCAATTTCGCGACAATGCCGAAGTCGAAGACAGAGTTTTGGATCAGCTCATTTGGGGGTCAAGAAATCCCGATGTCCAGAAGTCTCTCATAAGCCGAGACAAATCATCGACGCTTACAGCCGCTATTGAGACTGCAAGAAGCTACGAAGCGACAAGTAAACACATGAAGACACTGGCAGGAAGTAGCGAAAGCCATCAAGAGGGTAGAAGTATAGATGCCATTTATAAAGAACAAGAAAGGGAATCCTGTAACAACTGCGGAAAACAACACCCGAGGAACAAATGTCCAGCCTACGGTACATTATGTCGAAAATGCGGCAAAGCTAATCATTGGCAATCTGTCTGCCGATCCAGCAAACGGAGACAACTTAACCAAGGAAGAAAACCGGCCTTCAAAAAAGTTATTCACACGATTGAAGACAGGGGCGACGAGGAAAATGATGAAATTCTGACAATCAGTACCATCGAGGTTAACACCATAGAAGACACGCAACATTCGACACACGACACACGCGATGAAGTCTTTGCAACACTTGAGATAACTCAGCCAGAAAAGAAGCGGAAAATTAATCTCCAGTGCAAGGTAGACACAGGTGCACAGAGCAATGTTTTGCCTATCAGGCTACTTCGCATAATCGCCCCAGAGAAGTTTGACGACGAAGGAAACCCCAAACCAGAAGCACTGGAAAAGAATGAAGCCGTCCTTTCAGCATATGGTGGCTCTGTAATTAAGCAGCTTGGCACTATAAACATCCCTTGCAAGTACAAAGAGAAGAAGATTAACTGCATTTTCTACGTCACAGACACTTCAGGGCCAGCTATTCTGGGTCTAAAAGCGTGCACTGCTCTAAAACTGGTCACCCTACACTGTACACTAAGAACAAATCAATTAGACCGGGCTGATTTAACTCGCAGTGTCAATGCCCCAGCTCAAAATTCGGGTACTTGCAAGAAAAGCTCGAGTTACATTCGAAGTCATGTACCACTGGAAGAGCGGCCATCAATCACAAGTAAACAAGAGCTGATGAAGATGTACCCAGAATGTTTCAATGGCACAGTTGGATGTTTTGACGACTATACGTATCACATCACACTGGATCCTGAAATATCACCGGTGGTCCATGCACCTCGCAAAGTGCCCATAGAGTTGAAAGATAAATTACAAGCCGAATTACGTGAGATGGAGAGTCAAGATATCATTGCAAAAGTAACGCAACCTACAGATTGGGTTAACTCCCTGGTTATTAGAGAAAATGAAGATGGGCGACTTCGTTTATGCCTCGATCCTAAGGACCTGAATAAGGCGATCAAAAGAGAACATCATCCCATACCCACTCTAGAGGAAATCACACCCAAATTAGCAGGAGCAAAGCTTTTTAGCAAGCTCGACGCTCGCAATGGCTATTGGAATGTCAAACTAGATGAGAAATCCTCGTATCTGACAACCTTTAATACACCATTTGGTCGATACCGTTTCCTCAGGATGCCGTTTGGCCTACGAATGAGTCAAGATATCTTCCAATTCAAGATTGATGAGACGTATCGTGATTGCCAGGGAGCCATTGGCATTGCAGATGACGTCACAGTCTATGGAAAGAACGACCAAGAGCATGATTTACACCTACACGAAACCATGGAACGTACCAGAAAGGCTGGCATCAAGCTCAATGACGAGAAGTGCGTTATCAAAACAAAGGAGTGCAATTTCTTTGGTATGCTTTACACACCAGACGGCGTCAAGCCCAGCCCAGATAAAGTCAGAGCCATAGAAAATTTAGAACCGCCCAAAGACAAGAAGGAGCTTCACACCTTTTTGGGGATGGCAACTTACATGAGCTCATTCATCCCCAATCTAGCTGACCACACTGCCCCCTTAAGAAACCTCTTAAAGGAGAACGTTGACTTTGCATGGAATCCATCACATTCGAAAGCCTTTGAGAAGGTGAAGTCACTGATATGTACCACAACGACCCTGGCGTACTATGACAGAAATGAACCAGTTGTCCTTCACGTTGACGCATCAATTAAGGGCTTGGGCGCAGCTCTCTTCCAAAAAAACAAGCCAATAGCCTTTGCATCGAAAGCACTTACGCCTGCGGAGACCAGATATGCTAATATCGAACGGGAACTATTAGCCGTGGTCTATGGCTGCGAAAAATTCCATTCGTACCTCTATGGAAGATCGTTTGTGGTTAAAACAGACCATCGCCCCCTAGAACAGATCCATAAGAAGAACCTGATGCAAGCACCTCCACGCCTTCAAAGAATGCTATTGCGTCTACAACCCTACGACTGCGTTATCAAATATCTTCCAGGGAAAGAAATGGTTACAGCCGATGCCCTGTCACGCCTTTCGCCGTTGGATGAATTTGAAGTATCAGACATGAATGTGAAAGTTCACCACCTAATCAGAATCACCCCAGCTAAAATAGAAGAGTTCAAAGAGGAAACTGCAAAAGATGAAACCCTGCAGCTTCTATCTCGTCAGGTTATACAAGGTTGGCCCGATAGTGGGAAGAAAATTGTTCTGGCGCTAAAACCGTACTGGCCCCTACGAGATGACATATCAGTAGAAGATGGGCTGATACTTCTTGGAAGCCGTGTTATAGTACCTGAATCCTTGAGAGGCAACATCTTGCAGCAAATCCACGGAGGGCACTTTGGTATAGAAAAATGCAAACTACGAGCAAAATCCTGTGTTTATTGGCCAAGCGTATACAAAGAAATAGAAAACCTTGTAAATTCATGTTGCGTTTGCCAGAAGTACCACAATTCTCAACAAAAGGAGCCTATGATACCATCAGAGATCCCTTCAAGACCATGGCAAACATTGAGCGCAGACCTGTTCTACGTCCAACAGTCGTGGTTCCTCATAGTTGTCGACTACTATTCCAAGTTCCCATTTGTCAAGAAGCTTCACAACCTCACAACCGGAGCCGTTGTTAATGAGATGAAAATGCTATTCGCAGAAAATGGAATCCCAGAATCTCTTCAATGCGACAACGGTACTCAGTTTACATCCGGCGAGTTCCAACAGCTGGCAAGCGAATATGGCTTTGCAATTGTGACATCATCTCCCCATTACCCACGTGGCCATGGGTTCGTTGAACGCCAAGTCCAAACGGTTAAGAAGACGATCCTAAAATGCAGAGAAACAAAAGAAGACATAGATCTAGCCCTGTTGGCTCTACGAACAACGCCCCTGAGTTCCAATATACCATCACCGGCTGAATTACTGAATGGCCGAGTATTCAAATCCACACTTCCTGGTAAGATCCAGCCATCAAAGAACCAAGAAGAAGTTAGAAATTGGCTTAAAGCGAGACAAGACAACCAATGCTACTATTACAACAGGCACACCAAAGAACTCCCTGAACTACACAGGGACCAAGCCATCTATGTACAAGATCCCGTGAGAAAGACATGGAATCCTGCTAGAGTCATAGATCAGGGAGAGACCCCTCGCTCGTATCTTATAGAAACTGGAACTGGTGCTCAACTACGAAGAAATAGAATCCATCTCAGACCAAATAATGCTTCCAACAACTTAGCAAACAACTTGTCGAATTGCATTCCTCAAGGAAGTATGACTGCACAATCTTCAAGCGCCAATCCACGAGAGTCCACCACAGCAGGCAATTCAGCAAACAACCCATCGAGTGGCAATTTGATTATACGGCCCTCAAGCGCCAACCCACAATGTCTCACCTTAACAGAAGCCGAGAAAGGACCAAGAAAATCTCGCGCGGGACGTGAAATCCGAGCACCGGAAAGACTTAATCTCTGACGCTTGCTTTAGTAGTTATTATTAGCATGATACATGAACACTAGACAGAAAATCCCTATATATTCTAATTTTATTCATTGTCAACGTATATACAAGATACGTGTACCTGAGACATTGGCCCGAATGAATATTTTGTTTTTGTTTGTTTTCATTTCAACTAATATAGTTTTTTAAGAGAAGGGGATGTAACATATTGGCACGTGAGAATTAGCACCTATTGTATATTATATTTTGTGTACGCATATTTAAGTAGGATAGCACATTATGTAAAGGTAGAAAGCACACACATCCACGCGGTGTGTATGAACAAGCAGAATAAACCTATTCGACAACACACTACACATACACACTTGTGCTGGCTTTTCCGGAAGTGAATAACTCGTCACGTGACTTTTTAATTGACAGCAACTTGGTATCATTTTAAAGCTTACCGTATTGTAAGTCCATCTCAACGGCTTCTACACCCATCTCAACGCAACTACTATCGAAAAATTTCACCCGAACATCGTGCTTTAATAATATACACACTTGTACTGGCTTTTCCGGAAGTGAATAACTCGTCACGTGACTTTTTAATTGACAGCAACTTGGTGTCATTTTAAAGCTTACCGTGTTGTAAGTCCATCTCAACGGCTTCTACACCCATCTCAACGAAATTACCATCGAAAAATTTCATCCGAACATCGTGCTTTAATAACATACACACTTGTGCTGGCTTTTCCGGAAGTGAATAACTCGTCACGTGACTTTTTAATTGACAGCAACTTGGTGTCATTTTAAAGCTTACCGTGTTGTAAGTCCATCTCAACGGCTTCTACACCCATCTCAACGAAATTACCATCGAAAAATTTCATCCGAACATCGTGCTTTAATAACATACACACTTGTGCTGGCTTTTCCGGAAGTGAATAACTCGTCACGTGACTTTTTAATTGACAGCAACTTGGTATCATTTTAAAGCTTACCATGGCAAAGTATACATTTTTAGAAAGCTCAAAGAGCAAAGATTATGAAAAAAATATTTGTGTACTCTATAACTGTATTGTAACCTGACACCGGCTGATTATTTCTCAAGTAAGCCAGGGCTTACTTGAGAAAAGATAACTCCTACAAGAACTGATCAAAAGGAATAATTTTTACATTTTTCAAAAGAAGACAAACAGCTTGCTGGGATAAGCATAGAGATTTTTGAAAAGTTAAAAGCACGTGAAATGATGACCAGTTAAATCTGATACAGAAAATCTAGCATACGTTTCAATACATAACTTTGACAGAATGCACTGGATGGAAAAGTTCTATGCTTATCCCACAGAACGTATTAAAAACAACAAATCCTGAAAATTTTAGCTCATTTGAATAAATCCTTCTCAAGATATCTTTTCTAGAAGGCGAAAATGACTCGTTTTGAGAAAACGAGCTTTAAACTTGCAGTAACAGTACTTGTCAAAATAAAACTTCAATACCTTAAGATTCGAGTTCCGTAAAAAACAAAACTTCGAATTTCTTTCAGAATTTTAGGTTAAGTCCCGCCTTAAGTCGCCGTAACTTAACCCTTTGGAGCCCAGTGTATCGGACAGCAGAGTAGCCTGCACTTCCTTTAACCAGCAGTTTGCCCCTTAGTCATTAGGAACTTTAAGATACGCTACGGCGAGGTGCTACTACGGCTACTTTGACCGTGAGGGACTGGGCTGACAACGGTGTTTTACCCGCCAAACTCAAATGATTAAGATTTTGCTGTACGGCAACGGTATGTGCAGTCTCTACATGTCTTAACAAAAAAACTACTTTTAAGGAAAACCAGAGATCATTCTACTTTCATACGAAATAGGCTTGATTAATGACAATGATTTCCATCTCCTGTATCCGTCTTACATCTCCCAGAACTCAGATTTGCCTTTTAGAACTTGATAGAACCGCCTGTAATTCCAAACACAAAACAAAATATAACCTCTGATATAAAAAAATTAAAGGCTCGATTTCAACACGGACAGGTTGTTCGTACAACGATCGCGTGATAAGCCCGAAAATACAAAACTTTCGATTATAACAGACTACATTATGAATAGTAATAAACAATTATAGCTCAGATTAGAATATACAAAGCTTTCTTATGAACGGCTGATCGGCCCGATACTAATATGACTGAATTGATCATCTCGCGGTAGGTGTTAAAATCGTTCAAATTTTCTGTACAAATGACAAAGAAACAATGATCTTAGAACTGATTTTTATGATTGAGAACTTTACTGATCTTCAAACTAGGCTGTTCAAACAGTGAAAATAGCGTTAAAATGAGAAGTAAACAGCAGACTTATACTCAAGTAGTGAAGAGTACGTGAAACCAGGCACTTTCCCGTAGTAGAAAGCAAGGCCACGGCGGGAAAGTCGTACTGGTACGCGCGTCATGACGTCACCGGAAGTGATCTTGACTATCTGCCGCCGTACTACAGCCCAGCCGTATCATATCTTAAAGTCCCTATTACCAGTTCCCAAACGGCCAATTTAACCAAAACACACATGGAGACGCCCTTTTGGTCCGATTAGAGCTGTTTTCATCGCGTTTTTTCGCAAATTTTTGCTCTTTGTCAACAAGACACGATTTAAAGACCACTTGTAAACACGAGCAGGAGGTCTGTGAGGTATAGTGCTCGAGAAATACTTGATTATTTGCATGGAAACTTCGCTATTCCAGACAATGGTTTCGAATCTGCCATCGAAGGATTGGAAAATGACAATGACGATGATTTAACACACAGATGCCGCCTGAAGAGCAATATTTATTTGAGCATTGTCACTATCGAGGATGAAGAAGCAGAGGAGCCAGATATTTTCGATCCAAGAGCAGCAGGGAAGCCGAATAACTATTCTTTCGATGGTTCCGAGTGGACAAAACATTTACGCAGTGGCTATTCGTACGGCACCCGTACGGCGACTTGTATTTCCTATTCGTACGGGAGTCAGAAGATTTCATTGAATTTCTCTGTAATTGCTGATTCTTCCTTATCCGAATTATTATATTTACCTTTAGAAAAAATAAGCGATTCCAATGAGTGCCGTTTCTTTGAACCAGATTAATTTGCGTACTCTCTGCATACTAAGCGAACGACCCACTCGCGACACTTCAAATTTTTTCCTAGCTAATTAATACTCACACACATGTCACGCTACCTCTGGTTCACAGATTTACTGGCTACAAAGTACACTGTAGGTTGAAAAAGTGCGAAAAGAATTTCTTTTAGCCTTTTAAAAACGTAGAATGCATTGACTTGGATCGGGTGGTAAGTGACAACTTGGAACTTCTATGAATTTGGACTCTTGCTGGTAGTCCCGTACGAATTATTCGCATTTTTGCTATTCATACGGGAATTTTTCCTGCTTCCATAGCAGACGCAGTCTCAGTCAGCGTCAGATAGTTCTTTTCGTATTTAGTCCGGCTACTCGCGGTTAGTCTACCGAAGGATGGATGCTTCGAACGTTTTCTCCTTCAAAATCAGTTGAGGAACACGTGCACACTGAATCTTGTAACGCAAACTGTTCCTCGAAAATACAGCTGGACAGGTCTTGTCTGAGGAAAGTGTTCAACTACGACATTCAAAAACAGGTTAGCGATTCTTAAATTTAATGGTAACTTTTAGTTATACTCGAGGAATCCCGTATGAATAGCAGATACCAGTCGCTGTACGGTCCCTTCTTATCGCGTGACATGTGCGTGAGTATTAACTAGTTCGGAAAAAATTTGAAAAACTAGTTCGGAAAAAATTTGAAGTGTCGCGAGTGGGTCGTTCGCTTAGTATGCAGAGAGTACGCAAATTAATCTGGCTCAAAGAAACGGCACTCATTGGAATCGCTTCTTTTTCCTAAACGTAAATATAATGATTTGGATAAGGAAGAATCAGCAATTACAGAGAAATTAAATGAAATCTTCTGACTTCCGTACGAATAGGAAATACAAGTCGCCGTACGGGTGCCGTACGAATCACAGACGGCCCAAGCTCTCAATGTTATCCTTTTTCTTTTCCTTTTTATGCGAACGTTCAGGCTAACGTGACATATGGCATGTACTACTACATAACGACCGAAACATGACTCCCGCCTTGCAGTATATGGAGGTGTTGTGTTACAACGGTTTGAATTTATAAAGGTTTGCGTGGGAATGCAACGGCTTTGCTTGAAAAGCCAATTATTCTTATATTTTGTGAATAAAATCTACTAACCCTGTTGCTGTGTTGTATTCTTTGTTGTTTGCCAGCTCCTCGAGCCGATCTAACGCGATTTCGACGAGTTATCGTTCTGTGAGTTTCCACTACTAAAAGAAAGACAAGGCCGGACACTGATTTCCGGAGTGCCCGCCGCTCGAAGCGAATAAATCCACTGAAAATAACCCTGCCGGCTCAATTCCTCCGTAGAATCGGAGAAGAGATGTTGAAGTTCCATGTCAGTTCACTCGCTACGCGATTCCGTCCACAACACCTTCGCAACGATACATTTATTTCGAGATTGCTTCGCTCGCAAACTCGAAAACAGCCGCGTCACAAAAGTTAGGACACTTTCGCGCTGTTGGGTAACTATAATTAGCCCGACCGGGGGTAGTCAGCAACGATTTGTCAACAGTCAAACCAAAATGCTCCCCGGGTACCCTCGTGCTTTAGTTGTCAAACCCATAAAGGGAGTGCCCGGTTACCCGGGGAGCATTTTGGTTTGACCGTTGACAAATCGTCGCTGACTACCCCCGGTCGGGCTAATTATAGTTACCCAACAGCGCGAAAGTGTCCTAACTTTTGTGACGCGGCTGTTTTCGAGTTTGCGAGCGAAGCAATCTCGAAATAAATGTATCGTTGCGAAGGCGTTGTGGACGGAATCGCGTAGCGAGTGAACTGACATGGAACTTCAACATTTCTTCTTCGATTCTACGGAGGAATTGAGCCGGCAGGGTTATTTTCAGTGGATTTATTCGCTTCGAGCGGCGGGCACTCCGGAAATCAGTGTCCGGCCTTGTCTTTCTTTTAGTAGTGGAAACCCACAGAACGATAACTCGCCGAAATCGCGTTAGATCGGCTCGAGGAGCTGGCAAACAACAAAGAATACAACACAGGAACAGGGTAAGTAGATTTTATTTACAAAATATAAGAATAATTGGCTTTTCAAGCAAAGCCGTTGCATTCCCATACAAACCTTTATAAATTCAAACCGTTGTAACACAACACCTCCATATGCTGCAAGGCGGGAGTCATGTTTCGCGTGGTCAAATTCGGTCGTTATGTAATAGTACATGCCATATGTCACGTTAGCCTGAACGTTCGCATAAAAAGGAAAAAAAAAAGGATAACATTGAGAGCTTGGGCCGCCTGTGTACGAATAGCCACTGCGAAACATTTGATCCAGCTCAAGTTCGCGAACAATGAAATTCAGTAACATCTGTTGAGACTAAGTGATTTGTCACACAAGTACCCAGTTTTCTGAAATCAGGCATAGGAAGTCTTACAGTTAAGTGAATATGTCAAGTGAGGTATCAAAATAAATAACTGCATGCTAAGTTCCTTCGTAAGAACACTTCCTGTCAAATTTCATCAACTACTGATGACCATAGCAGTTTATACAGTGAATCGAATTCTTTTAGAAGGTTTTTACCACGGTTGATCAGACCACCAGGAAATAGACCTTCCAAGCTTTCACTAGTTTCCACCTGGTATATTACAAATGCCCAGAACGACATTTTCACAACGAAATACTAGAAATTGGTATATCGATACCAGACACACCGATCTCCGCCATTTTGATTCTCCCAGTAACCCTTGCGCCGCTAACTGGTTTCCATGCTTCAAAGATTCGAGTTCTCCTGCTAAGTGTTACCGAATGTAGATTTATTTCAACTCACCCGATAATAAATTACTGTATTCAACTTTCGGAGAGTATTAGTTTGGCGATTTGTTTTCTTTCTTGTTTTTTGTAAACGCCTGTCGGAGTAATCACACCCGCGTGAGCTCGCGTACACTTTAGTCACGGAGCAAACTAAGTTACGTGCGCCAAACATTGGCCTGGCGGCCATGTTTACTGGGAGTTGATCACAGAGAATTTTCCGTACCTTAGCTTTCAATAGTAACAGTAGCGCAGTCCACGTAAAGTGTATAAGATGATTTGAATACCTGGCTTCATCAAATGTATGAAAAGGATACATAAATATTATGCTACAAGTTGGTTCGTCCAATTAGGAAATTCAAACGTTTACAGTTTGTCGAATGTGGAAGTAAAATGCAAATAATAATTTTTGCTGGAGAAATGGCCCACTTTTGTCACTCTTTTACACTGGGTAAGTAAATCATTTAAAGTGTAGACTTAGTTCGGTTTAATTGACTTTGGATGACCATATATTTACTGCTCAGTGTGAAAGTTAGAGGCGCACCTATTGAGGTTACCTCTCCCGCACCCTACCCCCCCCCCGCCCCCCTGTTCCGTAACCAGTACCCATTTATACATCTGGGTGAGGAGAGGCACTATGAGAGAACGAACACAATGCAATGATCCCCAATAGGGGTCCATTGCACCAACCATTGGGACATCGTGCCTCCTCCTCCAAAGGGTTGGAGTGGAGTTTACCCTGACATAACAGTTAAAAGTCTAATAACCTTCTACAGAGGCAATTTGAGTGTGCCGAAACCTTTGTAACATTGCGTAACCGATAGCAACTTAAGGCGACTTAAAACGACTTAAGGCGACTTTAGGCAACCTTAGGCGACTTTAGGCAACTTAAGTGTCATTGTCTGAGAAAGTGTTCCAGAGGCCAAAAGTTGTGGTCAACCGATTTGGCTGAAACTTGGCACAGAAGTTGGGTGCAATGAGATATTTCAAAAGCCAATTTGGCTCACTTCTCTGACTTTTAGCTTTGGAGTTTCAGGGGGGGGTCTCATTTTTTGCCCTTTAAGCACCAAAAACCCGGTCTTTCAGGGGACATTTTGAAAGTGCCATAAAACCCAATTGGTAAACTGTGCTTTCAAATGAATTTGACCATGAACTCTACTATAACAGAGCTTTCATTTCATAAATGTAACTTTGTCCTCGAGGCATTGGACAGAGAGGAGCCTTGGGCTAGAGTTTGGCAAAAATTGATGTCAAAATTACAACCCAAAATTGCCATTTTTCAAAAAATCACTGTATCTACCTGCCTTCTTGCATAACTTCTGTACCTATACCATTATTTACTTTAGTGACCCAGTTATCAAAATCAGTTAAGAAAAATTTGGCTTTTCAAAGTTTGTTGAATTTTTGCCACAAACACTCCATGCCCCTCTAAGGCCATTCAAAATGGAATTTTGAGCATAATTCATGCCATAAACAAACCAAATTGCTGACATGAAACCCTTATTCTGTATTTGGTGAGTGAAAATGAATTGTTAAAGCCAAATCAGTTTCATTGTTCAGAAATACTGTGATTCTTACCTTACAATTGCTCCTAAAAGGCCTTTGATTAGCACAACAGACACCCTGATTTAGCAAAACAATGGTTAATGTTTTCTTTCAAAACTTAGTACCCATCAAACAGCACAAATGATGAAGGCCTTACCTAGATATAACGATCTTTTTGAACGGTGTTTGAATTTTTCACTGATTTATATTCAGTTTCAAGGTCTTTCAAGTCATAATTCTTTTCCGTTTCTCCAAGCATGGAAAATCTCCATATTTTGTCAGGCCTGATTTTTTATGATTACAAGATAAAGTTAGCTTAACAAAAACGTTCGTTAGCATATAATCTATGTCTGTTAACGGCCTGCATAATTCTTGTAAATACCCACCAGTAAAGGAGCATGACCATGCATACATGGATATATTACAAACATGTAGGCTGCTGTTTATAGCAGTGCCGATGTGACCCGTTATTTCAGAGTCCTTTAGAGCGGAGTAAATGAAACCATCCGTCAAGAAGGAATGCACAGTTAGGAGAGCTAGAAAGTAAAACGAAAAGCTTTTGTTGCAAATACAATAACCAAACGAGGCCTTGCATTGAGACGATGTATCAACTGGCCCGCCATTTTGAACATAGGAGAGAGAGTGGGGACTGGACCGAGTTCCCATTCTTTTTCGGTTTCGCGGGTATGTTTTGTCAGATGTAAGAAATTCGAGGGTAATTTCACGATGGCACTTTGTTCCTTTGGAGGGGTAAGTGATCAGTGCGGTGCCACATCATGGGCTGCGCACGAAACAGGAATGGTTCTTTTGTTGTCCTGCGAGATAGACATGACTGAATGGTTGAAGGAAAAGTACAAGGGGTCAGGTGCGTCCGGGGTAAGAGGAAGACCTAGTCATAACAAAGTTACAGGTGATTCAAACTATCAGTTGGGGATCATACACGCTCACAAATGGCTTTTATCGCGATCCAGTGGACTCTTTATTGACAGAGACCACGATATTTTACGATTTTGTCGTCTCAAATTGTTTGTTTGTGACGAAGATTTCCCAAGGTAATTTACTTGGTTCTTGCGAAGAGATACTAACATTCAACAAATTGTTCATAGAAAGGGCAAAAGGGTTGACTAAAATCCTAACTTTGAAAGGTAAAAGTACAGTTATTTTATCGCAGCAATCTCGTGGACCAAAAACAGCGATAAGAATAACTTTAAGGCTGCTTTTCGTCTGCTCGCTCTGTTTGTTTACATTCAGCTTTACCTGTGCAGACGCTTATCACGCAATCACAATTCGAGCTTGAAACTCTACCGTTTTCCTATATTTGCTGGTTTCGTCGAAGAAAAATCTTTGCAAACATGCTGCATCGAAGCTCTTCGAGGAAGTTGACATTTTAAGCGAGAAATTGCCTTGATTCACGGATAAAATTCTTGGTTACAAAAATTATGTGGATACTTTTTTTAATTACTTAAAATTAGTTATTTTAGTATGTAAATGGAGGTGGCATAATTTTAGGAATCTTATACCCAGTTTGAAACCTATCTCAGATTTATCGTTGTATTCTGAAGCTCGATTAATTGATTAAACATTTTTTGTTTTCTGCAAAAATACACGAATCGCGATAGGAAATACATTCGATTTTGAGACGGTATTACGACTTCATAATAACACCATGGTAGAGAATGTTTTCCCGCATATAGACTCTCTGCTTCGCATCGTTATGAAGTCCTAATATTGTCTCAAAATCTACCGAATAAGTTTGTGTTATCGGATTTGCTTAGAAGATTTAAACTAATTAGACTGCGTGCTAACACATAGGCACTGAATCCACGTGTGTCCTTGAATGGGAACTGATTCTCAATCGTTCCGGAAAAGCAATTGACCAGGTGGATGTTGTAAGGATGAGCGTGTGCCCAAAGCATAGGTTTCAACTTACTACGCTTTATGAAGCAAAGGTAATAGATAGAGATTTTTTAATGGATGATCGATGCTCGAGTCTAATCTGGCATTATAACATACCACAGGACACCCACTTTCTTAGGCAAGCCCTTTGAAGTTTCAGTTCATAGAAAAACAGCTTACAACCCCAGGTTACTGGTTGTTCTTTATCGAGCAAAATACGTTTGGTTGTTGTTGATTTTTTTTACTTGCGGGCGCTCAAGGAATTTCATCTCTTCCCTAGTGATGCTAGTGCATTACTCACCTAACACTTTCTTTACTCAAACTTTTCCCTAGAAAGTAGATTTCTGGTTTTCTACGTGTGTATGACAAGGTGGGGGGGGGGGAGGTCGGGGGTAGTGGGTGGAGAGGGAACACCTGCTAGTGAACTTGTTACACCCCTCAATCCTGAATTACTTACGTTAGACACGGTATGTTGTTAACTTGCGCATTTTGTTGTAGGATAAATGTTGGTCTTTTAAGAGCAATTGTAAGGTAAGAATCACAGTATTTCTGAACAATGAAACTGATTTGGCTTTAACAATTCATTTTCACTCATCAAATACAGAATAAGGGTTTCATGTCAGCAATTTGGTTTGTTTATGGCATGAATTATGCTCAAAATTCCATTTTGAATGGCC
>NC_138145.1:42419648-42429648 GCF_964199315.1 Orbicella franksi
GAAACTTAATAGAAGTTTAAATAAGAGACGGATGTCCCCAGCACAAACAACAACAACTGAATCAACGGCAGAGAAATGAGTCGACAAACGAGTGCAAAGCAAATAAACGCCCAAACACAAGTTAGGCAATCGAACAAACAGATGGTCGAAAGTGTAGGCAGATGCTCGCTGCCCAAGTAGCAAAAGCAGTTTTAGCAGCAACGGCAACAACGCCAAAGGCAACATCGAATAAAACACGACTTAATATTCAACCTACGAATCTCGCGAGAATTTAGATTCATTCGTTTTGTCTATACTTTCAGAAATATCCCAGACAGAATATGCAAGACAACGTCAAAATTCGAAAAAGAAATTTTAAAAATTGGCTGTCGTATAGTTCACGTTCTCTCGAATATGCAGAATGTGGCTATTTTACGTTGTTGTTTTGTGACCTTTTGTAAACAACGGCAAAGAAATGAACAAAGAATTATAACGCTCGCTTACACAGCCATTGTACTCGTTGCCGTTGCCGTTAAAGTTAGCTTAATTAAATTCCCTAAAACCGAATAAACAGCCAAATAATGAACAACCAAACGAGCACAAAACAAACGAAAGCCCGCCCGAACAAAAAGCCGGCTCAGGGTGCAGAAAACATTTCTGCTATAAAACGAAATCAAAACATGTAAAATGACGTTCCCGCCATTTCGTCTCAGGTAGTTTCGAGAAAGTCGCTCCGGCTGTCCACGCATCGCGCGAGTAACATCCTCGGAAGAACTGGGTACCATGTCTAAAAATAACTTAAGAGGGATTACCTTAGTTAGAGGACCTGTATGGGGGATTCACTCTCTTACCTCGATAATCTCGTGGTGAAACTTAGTAATTGGTGAAATTTTGGGCTTTTTGGTTGTAATATTAAAGGAGAAATTGGCTTTCGAAAACTAAAAAAATTCTCGGTGGCAAAAGCGCTACTGAACTTATACATTCTTTGTAAGTTGAGTTTTTAAACCCGAGTCGCACAAAAAGTACTCAATACATCGGGCTCAAATTCCTTGGGACAGTTAATCATGCTGTGCCCCTTCAATATTGAAAACTAATGTTTTGTAGCTCCATCAGAAATTGTATCGCTTATGCAAATTAACAACTGCGCGATGGGATAATTAACAATTAGACCCGGAGCCCGCAAGTGCTATGGGTTAATAGCCCATGAGGCGAAGCCGAATGGGCTATTGACCAGTGGCCCTTGAGGGCGAAGGGTCTAATTGTTTTAGTATCACCCAACTAGTCGGACAGAAAAGGTAATAATAAAGTTAGCAAATGCAAGTTGAAGAAATATTTGTTTGGGAATAAAACGAAAGAAAACGTCACGCTCGATGGCGCCAATTTCGCTACTCGAGGACTATTACTAAAAGTCCCCTAGTAGCGTAGCCAATCAAAATGCAGGATTTGCATTAGTCCACTAGTTGGGTGATACTAAAAATCAATAGCACACCTTAGTAAACTTGGTTGCTAGTTGCCACTAGGAAAGGGCGCAAGAGGGGCGCCAACTCTGTCCGAAAAAAAAATTGACGGCAGCAACTGCTGCCGTCAGTGGCAAGTTTGCCTAGGAAAACTTTGAAATAAAAAAAGGAGATGTGTGAATGAAATTGTATTTCAAAGGTAGCTCGTGAGCTAACGACGAAATACGGGATTATCTGAAAGAACTCTGCGAGCAAATTTGAGGAGGAGAAGCTCTGACGTTCTGTTCGCTGATTATCTAGCATCTTGTTTGGGAAATACACCCATAATGCAAGCTAATTTTTTATGAAGAGAAAATATTGGAAAAGAGCAGATCGCCTATCATGTGGCATGAATCTCTTCCTGTCCTGTGTGAATATTTTAGACTCAACACCAAAGTGGTAAGTTAGACTGACGTCAGGTATTGTTAAAATTGGCAGGTTCTTGGTTTTACAGGAGATTACAACACACCGCACAGCGGAAAAAACGTAGCGGGTGATAATAGCGTCACTAAAGTAGCGGTCGAGGAACAGAGTGGTGTCTGTAAGGGAAGACCGTACGCTCACGGGTACAGACAAAAATAACCCAACACTAACTAGCTACGAACGATAAATAGAATTTTTAATAATTGTCATGAAGCACAGGGATCTGTACGGGTCCGCAAATGATCCCAGGACCACAAATGATCCCGGACCGCAAATGATCCCCAAATTGGACCGCAAATGATCCCGGACCGGAAATGATCCCCATATTGGACCGCAAATGATCCCGATCAAAAAATAAGGAATGGCATGGATTTATATCAGAGGAAGGTGACAACATGTACAAGAATTATGAACTAAAAAACATGTTTTATCATTTTACAAAAAAATATTCCACAGCTGCTGTGTTGTTCTTCGAAGAGTACCGATCGTTTTCACTGTCACGCAATAAAAGAAAATAATAAATCGAAAACCAAACAATGGAAAAAGCTAAGAAATTGTGATGTACGCTATAGAAGATAACTAAATAAGACACCTCTAGTTTTAGGCCTGTGCGTTTTCCCAAACTTCAAATATTCGTCGTAAATGTTTCCCAGAAATTTACAGAGCCCAGCAAGAAAACGCCATGTTGATGTACATCCGTGGTACACCAATATGGCGGCCGGAATATAGTGTAAACTTCTGGAACTTACTTTGGCTTTCTAGGCGACTGATGATCAGTACTAAACAAAAAAGCATTTACATAAGCACTTTTCCTAATGCTCTAACTTCTAAAAAAGGCTCAAAATCATGAGATAAGTATATATTTTTCAACAAACTCGATCGTAGCCTTGTGTCACGCAACCTCCATAACCCTGAAATTCAAAATGCTCTGGAGTCCGAACGAAGCACGCTAATTGTAAACAGATATAAATATACCGCCTCTCATGCCTGATGAGGATAAAAACACGTCACGTGAAGACGATCTATTGAATTAGAAGTCTTAGAAAAACACACACTTGTAAACATTCTCGAAATGCCGGTGGCGATAGTATCAAACATCTATCAAATAGCTAATTGTCCAAACGAAGAGCAAGCCTTGGCCTTGCTTGGTCATGAAGCTGAACTTCATAACTATAGCTTGGAATTTTGGTTTCTTAGAATAACCAAGTAGTCATTTCCGAGGAATTAAAGCTAAAATACGACCAAGTAAAAATTACAAAATAAATTTGTTCAAATTTCCAGTGCTACACACTAGGTGTTTTACAGAGTGATGAATCGTTGTAGGCTTGTGGGTCTACTCAGGTGACAGCATCTTCTGTAATAGTTGCTTCATGGTTAGATTTTAGTTGAGAATTGCAAAGAAATGCAAGCCAAGTCGTGTTTTGACGATTGAGTGGTGATATTCACAACATCGTAGTTAGCAACAAAATTTAGTTGAAAGTATGAAAAAAAGAGCAAGTTGTAAGCCAGCATAATTATAAGATGGCTTTAATGAAAACATCGGTATTCACGTACGCCAATTCCCTATCCACACCATCCCGCCATCCATGCCATTCGTTATTTTTTGATCGGAATCATTTGCGGTCCAGTATGGGGATCATTTCCGGTCCGGGATCATTTCCGGTCCAATTTGGGGATCATTTGCGGTCCTGGGATCATTTGCGGACCAGTACAGATCCGCTCTCTCCTTCATTTTCTCTTGTTTTTATCTAGTCTAGAAGTTGCTAGGATGTTTTGAACCTGTCACAAATACCTGATTTTGTTTTCAGAAAAGAAATGTGGGAGAAATCCTCGGACTTTGGCTCGGCTTCTGAGTCTTCTGGTGTCCAATCAATGGAATTAGGTTGAATTACACTTTATAATTTTAGTTGAATCTAGCAGTATTTGCCCCCTAAAAAATCCATTTTAAACGGACTGACGAGTAATTGATTACTATGACTCTGTCATAGAATGCTTTCATCTACTAGAGACGTTTTAAAATATATCATAAGTGATCGACAACATATGCATATTCAAAAATTGTTGCTTGACATTGTAGCATAAAGCATAAAGCATTTGAAAACGGCGATGATCGTAAACTTACAAACAAATAAACAACAAGAGAAACAAAAATATAATCAAACGATTGAAAGTAGTTTGTCTCGCCCATCAAAACAAGAGGATAAGCACTGCACTAATGGCATGCTAATGAAATAATTAATGGCGTTGCACAATTAATACTGTAATCGTGTCTATAACAAAATTTCTATGGTGATTGGTTCTCCGCGCGCCTATTTGTCACGTAATCGGCGCGCGATCACGTGGGTGTTCAATTACAGGTATCCAATTTGAATTTTTGGATTAGCAGGAATTTTGATTTCAGTTTTGTAACTTTTTGGTGAGGTTTTCTGGTTTGTCCTTCAGTTTTGAGCTCGATGAAGCTTAAACTACACAAAACGTGAGCAATAAAAAACATTTTTAGACAGGAAAAATTAATAGTTCGGTTAACTTTTAATCCTGGGTTAGCGTTAACCGGCTTTCGAACAACCCGGCCCTGTAATTAGATACCCACGTGACTCGCACGTCAATTACGCGCACTTTAATGGCTTCTTTCGCAATGTTTCGCACAGTTTTCAAAACTTATGAAAAGCGCTACAGACATTTTCGCTCAAAAGAAGTTCTCAAAAGACATTTTTAATTCCGAAATTTGTTATAGATACGATTAATTAGTAATTGGACCTCGTGTAATACAATTCAGGGTGTAATCGTGCTCGTAATTTCAAATCGGCGTCGCGCTTCGCGCTCGTCCGATTTTGAAACTACTCGCGCGATTACTCCCTGAATTGTACTCCACTCGGTCCAATTACTATTACTAATCGGTAACTGTCTGAGATTCAGTATTCTATTGGTATTATTTACTGAAAAAGCGATTACTAATCGATGACCCTTTTCAACAATAAAGTTGGAACCGAGTCTTATCTTCGACGTTGCAGGAACAGAAGTACAGAATGAACAACTTACAGCTGCCGACCAACGCAAATTGTGTCCACTTGTTGGTCAATATAGTTTACAATATTGATAGTTAGTGTTCTCGGAAGAACCGTGTATATTAATTGGTGGATTCTCGCTCGTATTAGATGCTTTGCAGTCTTTTCAGTCTTTTAAAACCTTAAGTAAAGCTCTCTCAGTCGTGAAAGATATGTAAGTATTTGACCCGTCCTTCTAGAGTTGGTGATTAACAAAGTAACATTTGTCTCACAGGAGCGTGCAGAGATCTTTCCGATCTCCCTGAAACAATACCTCATTTTGTCAGTCGTGTCCAAGAATGCAATGCCATTAGCAGATACCTCTGTCCAGAGCACAATTGCAGATGTGTTCTCGTCCATGGCGTTACTGGCGTGGGTAAAACAAGCACGGCTATCAAGGTGGCGAACGACAGATTGGACTCCGACAGTCGTGCCGTGGTTGTTTATGTCAACTGCAGGACATCATCATGCTTGCGGCAACATACAATGATATGGCAGGTACGTGTCATGTTTATTGTATATGTATACTCGGTTTCAGCGAGGCCTTGCGACAGTAAAATAGTCTTGTTCATCAACACAACACAATGATTCCAGCGAGGAGCCTGGCCACGACCAGTCGGATTGGGATTCTAACCACCAACAATTGGACGCTCTTGCCTCGCACAGTCCGATCCTAACGGTTCTTCCCATCCTTTCCCGAACAGCGGCTGGTAATGGAGTCTCATCTAGAGTTTAATTTTGTATTAGTGTTCCTTGTACTTAACTAGAAGGCATCAAGACAGAGGATTAATAACATTTTGTTGTAAATTATTTTGGTAGTGGCCTTATCGCTCGAAGGAGAGCACCAGCAAGCCATTTTAGTCAGAGAACGACAGACCCTTCCAATTTACAGGGAGCAGCTGGGTGATCATCCCTTCACGGCAACCATCCTCAACAATCTGTCCAATAACTACTATGCTCTTGGTCAATACGACAACGCTAAGCAGTATTCAGATGAAGCACTGAGGATGCGACTTGAGTTGCTGAAGGATCATCGTGACACGGCCAAGTCTCTGTTTGATCTTGGTATGGTGCACAAAGAAAGGGGAGAACTCCAGGAAGCGAAAGAATGTCTTGAAAGGTCTCAGACCATCCAGGAGAAGGTGCTGGATGACAACATCAGGGATCTTCAACGGTATTTTGCGGTTTTTCATTGTAGCATCGGCTTGCTTAAACATCGGTTTTAGCTTAACTCAGAGGCTCAGCATTGGCAAACTGATTGTCTATCAATCTTGATTGATTGATAGACAGCACTTGACAGAGCCTGCGTTTTTTGGCAGATTTTGGCCCAAAGCGTCGCTATACATGTCACTTCTATCGATATTCTGGCTCAGTCGGGGGGGGGGGGGGGAGGGGTTATGCTAAGACAATAAGGCTGGGTTCCTTGAGAAGATTTGAATCAGTGTTCATGATCCAGGATCACTTAGATCATTACTGTACGTCAAAGGAACAGAAGAATCCTTGCCAAGAGAAGATTCATTGGTTCCTTTGATGCACCATGATCCGATTGATTTTGGATCATAAAATAGGTCATATATAACGCACCATTAGAGGGTATGCTCTCGGTTTTTATGGACTTAAATAATTTCCTGCTGATATTTACTTCGACAGCATTTCCCTAAGCTCTGCCTGATATGGTTACAGGTTCATAAGTCATAAAATCTACAAAACTGACCATTCATAACGAGATATGACTTGTTGATTATGGAAGGAAGACATTCGCATTTACACTTAGGTTTCGAAAGTTTACTTGACGGCATTTCAAGAGTATGTGAACGGGCGAGGATAATGAAGATAGAGCATAGAAAAAAAAAACACTATAGTTTTTTTTTCTATGTAGTGCTGATGAGAAACAAAACTACTGCTTGTTTATACAATTACAATAAAATGATGTCTTGCTTGATCTCCTAACACAGAACCAGAGATGAGATTGAAGATGTGCGCCACCGTCTTGCCCGCCAACAGCTGGAGTAAGATCCATTGAGTAGGGGTCACAATCAGAGTTTGTCAATGGTAGACATGGTTGACGTTTTAACCTGATCCCAGCTTGAAACCTAACACGAAGAGAAGCTGGGGTTCTCTCATTTATTAATGCGTGCTGGGATTAGGCTCCTAATGCAAAACGTTAGTTGTAGACAGCAAAAGATTATCGATAGCTTAAAAGATCGAAGCAATTAAGGTATCCTTAACAGGTTGTACTAAAATTAAATTACCTTACATGTAGCGGATCCAAACAAACGAGACAGTTTTGGAATCTCTTGGTGTTACCAACTGTTAAGTGTTTCCTAAAAACAAATGAAAATGTTTCTTACCAACCATTTCAGAGGACAATTAGGCACATCTGAATGTGCAGCGAACGTTATTAATCAAGCTCTCGCATAGGTATTTAGAAATTAATAACTTCAGTTTCCAGTGCGTGGAATTATTCTATCGAGCGCTTAGGCGCTAGTATCCTTTATTGTGATCCCTTTGTATGTTTTACGAGTCTTGCAGTATTTCTGTAAGTTTAGCAGAGATGCGCGCTCATCAGAGAGAATGACGGGCATTGAACCGATTACCTTAAGCTAGCTATGCATATATGCGCGGCGCCAAAGAGCAAGAATTTTGAGTCGTTTTAGTCGTTTTCCCATGTAGATTTCTCTTGGAATTTAACACGCAGAAGTAAATACTACTGCTGAATACTCTGACAAACAACGGTACGATAAAACGGCAATTGGATGCAAACAGATTTAAGTTTGATGAGAAATGCTCGTTTTTATTTCTTGTTTTCCACGTTTTGGCAATTAATTTAACGTTTTTCATATAAAATTGTTTCTACACCTACGAAATTTATTTCATGCAAAGAAGGATACCTTGGCGGAAAACAAAATCTCCAAGCGCTCCAGAGCGAGTGGAAATTTCAGTAATTAATATCTTGACGTTTTCAGTTTAAGGTTTACCAGTACAGGAACATTTCGTGGTGAAGAATAAAGACAAAAGTGTGTTTAAGACTTGCGCCTATGGATTGATAGATTCCCTTGGAAATTTTTTATGTTCCAAAAAACTACAATTCGTACGTGGAACTATCAGCATATAGGCCCTAGACACGTTGCTCTTGAAAGGGAAAATATATTCTATACTCGCTCTCGTTTTCTATGGCAATGATTCGCCCTTAGAAACCCCGGGCTCGTAGTTTGTTTGTTAATTCTGGATTCTCCGCAAACGTCTGCTTAACAGACAATTTTCTTTCTTTATAAAATCTCTCTTAAGATGTAGACTGGTGCTTGCCTTCAGTTCATTACATAGCGCAACATTTTCAACGCAATTAGAACAAATTTGGCGAGACACTGTCGGATGTTGTAAATACATTTTATTCAACTCTACTAAGGGAATATGTATTCGCTTATTTTAACGCGTACTGCATGCATCTACTTGGACGTTTGTAGTCTGCACGACTGATGTAGCAGACAGTCCATACGACTGAAGTACAAACGTAAGAATACAAAGAGATGTCTAGATGAATGGCGCAGGGGGAAGGCGACTGTCCATGAATTCTCTTAAATGAAATCAAGCTTTATGACGAAAACATAAATTGATCGCAATCCTGGTTTCTCGGTTCCAGGTACTCTCGGTTGCTTTCTTCGCCCACGTGGGTAAATCATTATCATTTAGCAGTCTGTCGCATCGAGTTAAAGTACAAAAACTATTTTATTATATTTGGGACAGTATAAGTATTAGGTGATATATTTTTTGATTAAACACTTCAATTGCCGGGGTATTGAAGACTTGGCCTTGTAAACCCGACGTTTATTTGAATCCGACGTTTGAGAAAATAACGACAACAACAACAATAACAACTTTATTATGACTCGCATATTTACAATTTTACAGAAATATATACACATTAAGTTTTAAAATACGTTTTACTGTGTTTCATTTTCCTGGTGTCTTAACGATGGGACTAAAGAAGGACTTATAAATACGAAACTCAAGTCGTAGAATTTTAGTGTGCTCTAAGTCTTCCTAGACTATTAGGCATTGATTAGAAACTTAACGTTGCCCTTACTCGGGGGGGGGGGGAGAGGGAGAGGGGGGACTCGGGGGTGCTCGTCGGAAATTTTGAAAAGAACCCGTAAGAGTTATTAAGATCCTGTTTTGTAGGCGTGGCTTGAAATGTTTTTTCTCCCGTAAGAGATACCAATTCTTACCTAACACATTATCTCCCGTGATATTTTTTCGGCTCAATATCCTAAAAGGTACCGCGAAAGCTCCAGCCGTGGACCTTTCGAGTCTTAACACCCTGAGAGGTACCAAAACCCCTCTCTTAACCTCTAAAAGGTACGACGAGCACCCCCCGTCCTTTTTATATGTGAGTCCCCCCCGGTGCTCTTGTACTTTCAGCCACAATGTTCGTTTCAAACCAATTGACACCATGTCATAATTTAGAAGCGTGTACACTTTGTAAATACCGTGTTCTATATGTATAGTAAACGGGTTATGTATTTTTCATGGCTCACGTAGTATTCATTTGGGGTGTTAAACTGTCAAATTGGAAGGACCTAGAAGACATTGACAACTGTATTCTTTGCAGGCCTGAATCAATGGAAAAAGATTTTTTTCTTACAAACCGAAAAATCTGGCAAGTTTTTGTTACAGAATTATAGTTTTAACTTTGTAGCAGTCGAAAATTTCTGGGTCTCTTTTTATTGCTGTATGGGTTTACTTATTTCTTTGCTTCCTGAATGTTTCAAGCGTATACGACCAGACCGAAAGCTGGTGGGAAGCCCGGGAGGACGGGGGGTGGGACTCCCATATTAAAAAGGCTGGAACCCCTAAGAGTTATCAATATCCCGTTTGATGGGCGTGGCTTGAGTTTTTTTCGTCCCTTAGAGGTACCAATTCTAAAAAAAAACACATTTAAAACTGAACGTGGTAAGTTGTGAAATCCCGGTGTAAATGAGACAAAATTAAAAACCAGTTCCTTAACAGGAAATAACAAGTAAACTGTGGTGATGACAATACCATAAAACGCATTGTTGG
>NC_138145.1:42434648-42467148 GCF_964199315.1 Orbicella franksi
GTTACATTTTGTGGCCTTTTTCCCTATTTAATTGTAGTTTGTATATTGGCGTTTCCTATTATTTCTTGTGTTCCACGGTACGCTAGAATGATAGGAAAGCTTAAAAGATTTTCTTGTTCAAAATGGCTGAAAGAACTAATCATTGCGCGCTGTATGTCAACTGAAAACTGTAGCCACCCCCTATCCGCCCCCGAGTCATCCTAACCAAGCTAACGTTTCACTTTCACTTCAAAATTGGCCTGTTTAAGAGTACATTTTCTACAATTCACAGATGTTATTGACCAGCTGTGAGGTCCGTAATGGCGAGATATCGCTCGTATTATTTCTTCTGCAAGTTTATATAATTACGAGACTCATATTCCCGAATGCGGACGGAACCAGCTCAACCTGGACAAGCTAGTTCAATTAAGTTTCTAATTATAATGGCTCTTCCACGCCACTTTCTTGAACGTTTAACTCAGTAAAATTATCCTGCAGACATAAAGAAAAAAATATTTCTTTTTAAGAAGAAGCTGTTCTCTTTTGTCCAGTGTTTTGGAAAAGCATTTTGCCGAAACTATCTCTTAGTGGTCATCTTAGTGGTCATCTTAGCGGTCGTTATTGCAAAATTCGCACCGCTCAAGAAACATTGGTCCAGTACCATATTATAAATGCTATTATAATATATTTCTATATTTTTCTTTTATCCTCGCTGGTCAGTGTGACAGTGGAATGCCTTGCTGACCCTCGATGTCAGATGCTCAGTATTGCGTAAGAACAATGTCAAACTTGTCAGGAAGCTAATCAGCGTGTCGACTCAATGTTGTCTTCTGTTGTCTTTTGTTTTAGAACCAATCAGAATAAAGTCACATAAGTGTTCCTCGCTTTCCGACCTCCACTTGATGCCTGTTTATACTGAACTATATTTTTATACTGAATTATATTTTTTGCAAAAACCATCGATTTTGCAAGGCTGAAGACGAGCTTTGTTTAGGTTAGTATTTGTTTATGTTTTCTTCTTTTCTTCGCGCGTAGTATAAGTTATAACCCTTGTATGACAGATTGTCTAGGTCTCGATAGTCGAAAATTGACCCAAAATCGTCCATATTTTATCTGATGCTGTGTAGTTGAATGGCAACGAAAGCAACGCAAAACATGTACTTATAACATTCAGTCTAAAGAACTCAAGCGATTGTGTTGGATAATGTTTTTGTTGCATACACGTTTTGCAGAATTCTCTTGAAACTCGGAAAGTTTTTTATTCGATCTCGAAATCTGTCAAATCTCACTCGGCTGTAGGGTGAGTCAAGATGTTTCGTTTTGCTGTGTTTTATTTCCATGTTGCTTGTTACAGTCGAGAAGACGCTCGGTACTGGCGAGATTGGTGTGATAAGTTCGATCTCCCAGTCAATTTTGCTCGCATTTCCATCTAAAGTCACCCATCGTAGAACAGAAGTCGAATAAACGAAATTATAGGACATTTACGGTTTCTAACCTGCAAAAAAGTTGAAATTATTGAAAAAACTGATGCACGCGCGCACACACAACTTCAATTTTAAATGACAATTCAATCCAAGCGATCTTTTTCAGGCGCAAGAAATAATCGGAAACCGTTATTTGAAGTGAATTTTAGTAAGAATTCTACTAAAACAATTAGATTATCCGCTCTCAATTTCTATGAGGTGATAGTTGATGAGGCCGATTTCTATGATGTGATAGCTGATCGATATTTACACTTACGCAAATTTTGCAGCAAAGTGAGACAGTACTATATAAAAAAAATTGTGCGAAGACCTTTATTCTGTAATGCAAAATGTAATAACATCATAGTTTCATACATAAAAAAGATTTAGTGCGAAGAAGTCTTCGCCCTGTCCAGTTCTCTGTAAAAATATAGTTTTGATCGGCCTCATCAACTATCACCTCATAGAAATTGAGAGCGAATGATCTAATTGTTTTAACAATTAGATTATTAAAATTAGAAAATGAACATTTTGTAGTTGTGCCAATGTCAGAGAAAACCGAGCAGGACCAAAACATCGAGGTCGGCCGTTTATCTTCACCTTTTTACAGTATAAAAGCTATCCGAAAAGATAAACAACTGTGGCATTTGTCGATGCAGGCGTTCGTTTTTCTTCGAGATATCACCACATCATGATTTGTTTCGGGCAACTTTAGGTGAGCATAAAAGATATTTTACAAATACGTAAATTCCAGGAATTCTTATTTTCCTGCGATGATATTTGTCTCCTTATTAGTTGACCGAGACAAATTACAAGTCTTTCTCTTTAATTCTATGGTTTTCAAAAGGTGCTAAATATCGCAGCGGAATCCGTAATGAGCGTGACCCAAATCTTAGCCATCATACACACATACATAGCTTTATTTGTTGACGCAGGTTGGTAAAAGTCAGCCGATGGCTGATGTGGACCTGCCTGTCTAAATGCAACATCAAGTATGCAAAGGTATAAAATGCAAATAAAACGTGTCCACTGATAATAATAATCATGAAGCTAATTATGTCTATTGCGTATGGATACGATAAAATAAGTAGATAAAAGAAAAAGAGATAAAAGGGAGTTGTTTCTCAAAAGTGTGTCAGTTTATTTCCACAGAAAATGGAACATTTGAGCTGTGATATCATTATTAATCTAAGTATGTAAACATTTCAAACTCGCCAATCCTTACTATTATTTAGACTGAATTTTTTCCGCGAAAATTCTATTTCTAACGTCACGCTACATGGAAAAGCAAAATGGGTCCTCAGTTCCCGGCTCTCTTTTGCTGTCGAGTAGAACAAACTGCCAGTCAATAGTGAGTGAAGCCTCACCCTAAATTTAATTTTGGGACATTGCTTACATCGATTTCTCCTTTTTGGAAGGCGTGACGCGTGACAGAATTCAAAGGTCAGACGACAGGAGTTGACAATGTCGATTTCTCTAATATTGTTTCCTTTGTTTTGAGAACTTTAACGGTTCTTTCGAATCAGAAAAATCAGCAAGCAGTGCGGGTGGTGGGTAACTTTCTCTTCAACTAATAGCGTGCAAATGAGATGGTCAAGGAAAGTCGTCAGAGGTGGTGTCTATTTGGTGCAGCTGAATTGAAACAATGATGAAATACAGGTTATGATGAATCTTTCTAGTTATCCGGCCCACGAAATGGTCATAAAGGACAGACGACTGATATAAACATCCCAATACGTGTAATCGTTGCTTGGTCAGGATTGCCGGTGGAAATCTCTTCTGCGTTCATTGTTGTCGTTTGTATCGTCGCAGGTTTGTACATCATCTTGTTTTCCGCTTAATTTCCTTCCTTTATTACCTCGTGCAGGCAATTGAAGAACGACCACTTGCTATGAAGCTTGTGATCATTTTGTTCCGATTCAAAGGTCTCTTATAAACATTGGTTGCACTAACACATTGCACTGCAAACCGATACAAGTAGATGAAAAAGTCACGGACCAAAAAAAAAAAAAAAAAAACATGAAGCATTTGATTAAGCTTGCCACTATGATTTTAACGCGATTCGTGGTAAGCAAAAATAAAACAACTTCGCTAGTTGCCCAAGAATATCCATAGAAAAACAAAGGATTCAAAAACACACGCAGTTGGCTTAAATGTCAAAATTAAACACAAATTTATTTAATGGATTGTGAAAAAATCTTAATGAAATTGAACTACGGTCTGGGACAACAGATTTTCCTCCACCCCGTTGCAAACAGGGTGTGGGTGGTGGTGGGAGGGAAAGGGGTTTGCCTTCTTTCACCGTTGCCAATATTTAATGTCCAAGTATCTCTTCCCGGCGTCATAGTTCCACATCTGCACCCTCCTTGAATGGGTTCCCCTTTGTTTTGAAAACATTAACTGTTCTTTCGGATCCGAAAAATCGGCAAGCAGTGCGGGTAGCGCGTCATATTTGCTTTAATTATCAGCGTGCAAACGACAAAGGAAGACGTCAGAGGTATTTGGAACAGCTGAATGTAAGCAATGAGGGAATACATCACCATCTTTCCCTTCCCTCCTCGCAGAGAATGCGGCCATAATTAGGGAACTGACAGGTCATGACAAAACTTTACTGCTATCCGGCCCACGGAAGGGTCAGAAAGTAATGAATATCTCTCTTTATCGACTAAACGAGGAGGTACCGAGACTCTCTTTTGTTACACAGATTTCTATCTTGCTCATACAGCTGCTTCTGCTACTAAAGGTGCTACTACTTGAGCGGTAACAAATGTCCACGTACTTAAATAGCGATGCGTGGGCCCGGGAGGATTAAACATCTTTACAGGACACTAACCCAAACACTTTCACGCTACTTTCAAAAGTGAACTACAGAGTTCCTGAAATACCCAATAGAAAATAAAGTTAAGAGAACAAGAGACCTAAACAGGATCTTTGTGGGAGATACAGACCAAGGCCAGTAGACAAACCCAAACATGACTATCGATGGTCGGGCCCTAGACTCACAAGACTAACGTGGTAACTACAAAAATAATAAACAATTGGTGATGACCGACTAAAAATTCAAAGTTCTATACAAGCTTTTGAGCTTCATGACAAAAGGACAGACGAATGAAATAAACATCCCGATACGTCAATGTAATCCTGCTATGTCAGGACTGCCAGCGGAAATCTCTCTTGCGTTCATTGCTGCCATTTGTATTGTCGCAAGGCTAGTAGATATTAGTACACCGATCGATACTCGGTCGACACTCCATCGACACTTGATCAACAGTCGGTCAATAGTCGGCCGAGTGTCGACCGACTCAACACTATTCATTTTGTTATTCATTCTGATATGAAACCTCCACGGTAATGTCCCTGTTACGTGTATCACACTGAAACATTTACTTTCAACAAAACTTGTTTAATGTTGCTCCTGTTAATATTCACCACCCCTTTAATGTAACGAAATTACGTCTAAATTAGTATCGATAATTTCTTGCTAATTTTACTGCTGTTATTGATAGCTATTTGAGAGTCCATAAAGAACGGGATTGTATGAACGTGAGCCATGTGTGTGAGCCATAAACGTAAACTGAATTACATTTTGCACGCAACTGAGTTGCTCTGAAGATTAATTGAAATAGTTTTGATATGCGTTTCATGATAAAAAGCTTGCGAAGGCAAATTAATTTTCATCAACCCTGCCAAAATGTAGTTCAAAATATATTCAGCTGTTTCGAATGTCAAAAATAAAACGAAATAATGAAATGGAGTGTTAAAAGGAAAGGAAATTTGTTCAGACAGGGTGTAGAGGTGGAGAAGTTGTTTATATTTTTGCCAACTGAAAACCTTTGCGAGACCAATTTCTCCGATTTGCCTGTAGATACCAATTTTAATTAAACTGGATATTGCTGACAATGTGAAAGACTATCAGAAAAATGTATTTTTGTGGAAATAAACCGTCGCACATTTGAGAAACAACTCCCTGAAAGTGGCGGCGATATTTAGCACCTCGTGAAAACCATAGAATTAAAGCGAAAGACCTCTAATATGTCTCAGTCAACTAATAAAGGGACAAATATTATCGCACGAAAATAAGAGTTTCTGGAATTTGTGCGAGGTATCTTTTAGGCCCAACTAAAGTTGCCCGAAATTTCGTCCATTTTAGCCCGCTTGAGAGGCCAAAATCATGATGTGGCGATATCTCGAAGAAAAACGAACGCCTTCATCGGCAAATGCCATGGTTCTTAATTTTTCCGGATAGCCTTTATACTGTGAAAAGATGAAGGTAAACTGCCGACCTCGATGTTTTGGTCCTGCCCGGTTTTCTCTGACAATGGCACATAAGGCATTATTGCGCTAGTCACTTTTTCTTGCAACTCGAGATTGTGATCGAATTCAAATTCAGGGAGGAAGGTTACAAGTTTTGCGTGTGCAGCATTCAACATTCATTGCACATAACACTAACCCATCTTTGAAATCCCTCCTGTCCATGGCGTGAGAATTGTGTAACAGTATTATACTATTCTTGTTCAGGAATGCCATGGTTGTTGCGGCATCAGAGGAAGGAGAAACTCAACCTTTTTATGACAGTAAAGGAAATTTCTTAACCAGAGAAGAAATTTAAAGGCGAGTCACTGATTACTACAGAGTCACCCCTGAGTCAGCTGAACAGACACATCAGGTTACAGACGTTGATAAAGATTAAATATATTACAATCTGATGGCAGAAGAGCGTTCTGCAGAAGCTGCAGGACATAGACCTGCTCTTGAGTTGGAAGCTGGTTGTGAACCTGGACGAATTTACGTTAATGTCAAAATTGACAGGCCCTGGTTGGCAGTTGGATTGATAAAAGCCGGCATCGCAACATTAGCAGCTTTGTACCATAGAAACCCGGCCGGTGTTGAGACTGCAGTGAGAAATGCCTTAGCGGGTTTGGCGGATAGAGTCCTGTCTATGAGACCGTCTTCTGTTCTTGTCGACTTGTGTTTTAGTACAAAAGAATGGTTTCTGGCATTTATGGATGCTGTTGTGGCAGGGAGATTAAAGCAAAGATTTCAGGAAGAGTTTTCTAAAATTGGATTCAAAGACGAGTTGCAAATGACTGTTACTGTATACGAAAATGCGTCTCAGATGAGGTGAGATATAACACAAGCTAATAACGTTGAGTAGCGAGACCTATTTGAATGTAGCCAGTTTTTTGTAACGAAGTGGAGCAGACTAAAAATAACCCGGCACAAGCTATAAATAGGTTTTTAATAAATATCACGGGATCCGTTCTCTCCTTCATTTACTCTTGTTTTTATCCAGTCTAGAAGTTACTTAGGCTAACGTAAGATGTTTGAATTTGTCATAAACATCTAAGTATCTTGTTTTCAGGCAGGAGGAGGAGTTAGATGCCAAAATTGGCGAGTCTTCAGGGATCGGATCAACCGGGTCAGGTTGTATTACACTCTGGAATGTTTGATTTACACATCCAAAACTTACGCAGGACCCAAACTGTATTGATCCTTAGAACTAGAAGGTGCCACTCTAAACAGACCGACTAGAAACGGATACAGCGACTCAATGACAATGAAAAAAGTATCCCAATTCTCTAAGAGTCATACTCAAAAGATAAGACAGTCAGTGAAAGTTAAACTTTCTACATTGCTTTTTCAACCCAGATATTCATAAATAATTTAATAAATGCTATCCACCTAGTTTACTGGTTCGTAATATGGTTTGCTTCTGCTCTTCGTTGCACATTTTCACTTCAAACTCTCACAAATTACGAGGGTGCGAAAACAGAAGTGACATTCATTTTTGCGTTTGACCTCAGTGAAATTGAGAAGATTTTATTGCCTTCTCGGTTACACGTTTCTGGAACGTTAATAATGGAGAAAAGAATATTTCACGACTTGGTCATTTGTATTGATGACTGTTGTAAAATCTTTGTTAGATCGACATGCAGATGCTACTGCTCCATCGCCAACACGGGAAAGTTACACAGGTATTATAAACTTATGATTATCTCTAACTCAGAGACAGGGGTCTTTTCTTCACCACTCTCCTGAAAGAATTAGGTAAAAGGGAACAGGAGGATTGGTGGAAAAATGGGAGACTAGGAGGAGGGAAAAGTGGAATACTAACCTCAATACAACAATGAGTATGGCTATGCCGGTTTAACTTTGTGTATCGAGGTTATTCCCGAGTCGCGTTTGCGTGCACTGCTACCCCTAATAGAGATGATTTGAGAGAAGTATATAAAATTGTGCTTCTGGCACTCTTCAAACATTTGCTCTATGAACTTATTGTTTCCTGCGAAATTAGGGGAGATTCACCATTCGAGAAACTTATTATCAAGACGTGTGAAGACCGATGTTTTTAGGATTGTGAGGAAATGATCGATTATCTTTAATGGAAAGAGAGAAGATTGATGAGTGTGTCGTTAGGGATTGCCCGGAAATGTATGTACCTTGCAACAGAATTTGCAAAAAACAGACCACTAGTTTGTCGTCTCAGCAACCAGTTATTCGTCAATATTCGTCTCTGTATGAGTTTTTCGGCGATCTTTTTTGTCATGGTATGCTTGCTCAGTGATATATGACGGCCTTGATCATTTTCTCATCTCTTGCTAGTTTTAGTCCAATTCCATCGTTTGAAATGTTACACCTAAGGTTCTTAATGGAAGTACTTTTACTTAGTATTCTCTAACAGTCTTTAAAAACTCGGGTGACAACCATTTTCTCTTTTCAACATGTTTATTCACGCTCGTTGACAAAACCGTTTCTTTGCCAGACTTGGTTTTATTCAATACTTCGGTGCTTTCTTCCCATTCCTCTATTTCATCTCCCTCTATCACAGATTCGCTTTTTTCGAAAAAAATTCTATTGGTCAAGAGTCTTCATCTAGGAAGCGACACGGGGTTTTCATGACTTCTTCGTGTACTGGATCGCATTTGAGACGACGAAACCACTTTATATTTATACTACAGTTTTCGCAGCGTCCTTCTGAAAACGGTAAAAGGACATTGAAAGCTTTGGCTTTAGCAACCTCTCCACAGATCCCCTTCCAAGAAAGGTTCGACTTCCTTGCCATAGCTTTGACGTAGGGGACCTTTCACTTGGATACGAAGATCGTCGCTTGAATCGTTGCTGTGAGATTTCGAATCACTGTCTTGTTCGTTCTCTAAATCACTTTCCATGTTTTCATATGTATCCTTCAAATCGATAGCAGTGTTTATGCTTTCTGCGTCATCTCGCATATCAAATTCCTCGTCTGATTCGACTTTGGAAACCACTCCTGGAAAGGCAGCAGCCATTTCCTCTGCTTCCTTTTCCAATCCTAACTAACAACTTTGCCTCTCGTAGCGGTCTCTATTGTGACTTCGACTAAATGGCTTTTGGCAATACTGACAAAGGTGTGCCATGCAATGATGCGTACTTGACGCTGTTTTTTTTTTCAAAATGGGCAAGAACAGCTTGACGTTTCGTCGACTTTGAAAAACCACAACAGAAAATTCAGTCACGAGTCCGTTACCTGGAGACTCGATTTCTCAAAAACTCCTGTTTTAACTGTTCTCTACAATTTCTCCAGGTTGATATTTTTCTTCGCTCCACGTGAATGACCAAAATCTTTCCTCTTCAATCATCATACAATCGTGACACGTTTGGCTGTGGTAATGTCCTCCCCATCCTTTACTATAACATCTTGGTTATTCGTGCACTAAGCGGTTAATTTCTTTCGCACATTTATCCTTGTTAGGTCTACTATTTTGTTTCGCAGCTGCGCCCTGGCTTAGTATCCCTAGCTGAGTTGATAACTATTTAGACAGAACAAAGCGAACAAATAATTCAGCTGAAAGGGAAAGTAAACATTAAAGTTGTAAGAGCTCTCAAGCCGGACACTGATTTTTTCCACTTCATTCAATATACCAGTAAAACTCTTAGTATTTGCACAAGTTGGTGATTAACGAAGTAACAATTGTTTCACAGGAACCTTCAGAGATCTTTCCCATCTCCCTCAGACAATACCGCATTTTGTCAGTCGTTACCAGGAATGCAACGCCATTAGTAGATTCCTTTGTCCAGAACACAATTGCAGATGCGTCCTCGTCCATGGCGTTACTGGTGTGGGTAAAACAACCACGGCTATCAAGGTGGCAAACGACAGATTGGACTCCGACAGTCGCACCGTGGTTGTTTATGTCAACTGCAGATATCTAAAATCACTCGATGATTTCGCAGGAAAGGCTCTTAAACAAGTTTACCATTATCCTGTAGAGGACCCGATATCTGAACTGAAAAATCGTCTGAAAAGTCAAGATTACTACACGGTGTTGTTACTGGACAACTTCGAATTTCTGCTTAGCGCCGGTGACAATGGGGAAGAGAGTCTCCCTGAGGCCGAAATGGTACAAAGGAGGATGACCCCACCTTGCGAAGAATCGAAGATCATAAATTTCATCACTGAAATAGTCATGATTTCAAGAAAAATCAAGTTACTACTCACATCGTCAGTGAAAGCTGTTTTCCAGGGCTTAGAGCAAGAGATAATTCATCTGGACTGCTTTAAACCAGAGGAATCATTTCAGCTCTTGCAAAGAGCTTGTAAAGATGTGGTGGTAAACCAACAGCACGCGTACCGGCTATCAGAGATCTGTAGCGGCATTCCACTCGTTCTCTACACCTTAGCCTTGTCACATCACGACTTGTTTAGTCTCGTGGAGCGTATGAGCAGCTCATCGCCACAAGATAAATTTGAATTCTTAGGAAGGATTCAGGCTGTTCCAAAGGAAGAAAAGATCGGCGTTTGCCTCGATATTTGCTTTGGCAGACTGCACAAGAAAAGAACGCCTTTGTAACATTAGCACTTCTTAGAGGGCGTTTTACTCTGCCAAGAGCTGTACAAATCTTTCGTTCATCGGTGTTAAGCGAACATCAACTCACAAAACATGCATTGGAACTGGCAAAGCGATCTCTTTTGGAACAACACATCGTCGGGGGTGTTTGTTTCTATACTTTACTCAGATTCATTGGTGACTACTGCAGAGAAAAGGCATTAGATCAGTTTCGTGAAGTCTTCGTCAATGCGCGGAATGTGTTCATCGATCACTTTTTTGCCTTCTTGACAGACACATTCAGACTGTTCCTGAGCAAGAACGCTTCAGACGCAATCACAGCTTTCCGACAGGAAGAAGAGAACATCATGCAACTTATTGAGTGGTGTGACAACGGAGAAATGACTGTAGTACAAATTGGAAAGTGCATCGATGTCTTCAACGGCGTCGGGGAGCTTCTGGCAAAGATGCTTGGAAAGGAGAAATATGCATCTGTTTTCGAATTGTTGAGAAAGAAGTCTGAAGAAATGAGAAATCAAAAGAGATTGAGTGAGTGCCTCACCTCCCTGGGGATCAAAGAAATCTTCCACTGCTCGTGTTCGCCAGGCCTGTGTGATGAAGCCGCGGAACAAGCCAAGAAATATTTGGTGGATGCCGACAGAATTCAGAGCAGTCCTGATCTGAACATCAACGCGGGTAATAGCCGGGCCCAATGTCTCTCCAAACTTGGTCGATGTCTGGTAAAAGAAGGCCAATTTCCTGAAGGGAAAGAGAAAATTCAGCAGGCTATCGACATTAGACAAAGACATGGGGACGAGGACATCGTGATGCTTGGAGCAACATACAATGATATGGCAGGTACGTGGATTGATTTTGTTTCTATCGTCACATAATGCCCATTTGTTGTTTACATCCTTGGCTTGAGCGAGGTACTGTGGTAGTAAATAGTCTTGTTCATCAACTCAGAGTAATGATACCAGCCAAGAGCCTGGCTAGGACCAATCGGATTGGGATTCTAACCCACTAACATTTGAACGCGTGTGCGCGTGAATTGTATCTAATCTACCTAATCTATTTCCGCCGCACTCTCGAGTCCGGTTTATAATCTTCCCCTCCTCTCCCGAACAGCAGCTGGTAATTGAGCCTTGTCTAGGGATCAATTCCTCATTAGTTTTCCCCGTACTTAACAGGAACGCATCAAGACAGAGGAATGATAATATTTTCTTGTAAATTATTTTGGTAGTGGCCCTATCGCTTGAAGGAAACCACCGGGAAGCCATTGCAGTCAGAGAACGACAGACCCTTCCAATTTACAGGGAGCAACTGGGTGACCATCCCTTCACAGCAACCATTCTGAACAATCTGTCCAATAACTACTATGCTTTGCGTCAATACGACAAAGCTAAGCCGTATTCAGATGAAGCACTGAGGATGCGACTTGAGTTGCTGAAGGATCATCGTGACACGGCCAAGTCTCTGTTTGATCTTGGTATGGTGCACAAAGAAATAGGAGAATTCCAGAGAGCGAAAGAATGTCTTGAAAGGTCCCAGGCCATGCAGAAGAGGGTACTGGATGACAACATTAAGGATCTTCAACGGTAAATCAGTGTGGTTTCCTATTTTGTGCTTTGAGTTGAGCCGTTCGTCAACTGATATTTAGCGAACTTAAGCAGCGACGTTTTTGAGACGCGGAAGGCAACCGGAAGAGGAGTGGTGCTAATTCTGGCGCGCTTCTGACCCTGTGGGATCAACTGGAAAGTCGTCGTGTTTGTATTTTAAGCCAAACTTTCCTGACCAAAAAGCTGTAGTGAACACCTGGAACGAGAACTTTTAATTTCCGGTTAGCGTCCGCGTCGCAAAAGCGTCACTGCTTAAGTTCGCTACTGAAACCGGAGCAACCCAGACAATGAAAACCAATCAGATGGCAGAACTGAAACACTGGATTCCAACATTTTCAAATCCAGCCAATCAAATGTCCTATTTTCAGATCGAGCCAATTAAATGTCCGGTACAAAACAGTGAAATCTCAACTTGTTCGTTGTGATGCTTACGCAACTACGATATCGCTTATCAATAAACCGTTATTACTTTCGCGTATTTGAATTGAATTATACGCTGCACTTTCTCTGCCGTAGTTGGTTGATTTAGAAAATACATGAGAAGAAAAGCTGCGTAAGAGTGTCACTCGTAGACATATATCGCCAACGTGCGTGGTGTAGGGTTTGAATATCGTCGGGGCTGTTAAAAGAAACCCTTCAAGTGGTCTCTGAGTAGGGAAGGTTCCTATGGAGCCGTCCTTTGTATTTACCTTAGTGATTTTAAACGTTGAGACTTTGATAGTAAAACGCGGAAAAAACATTCGTTTGAATTTTGGATGAAGATGTTATTTCAAAACACTGATACACCCAGAAAGGAAGCTCATTCCGAAGTGTACAACTACTGAGACAGTGAACGCGATGGTTTTTCCGAAAACTGCGTGATGGTTTTGCACGGTCGGCTGCATTAAAGTGTACATGACATGAAAATATTTTCTGGTTATTTGAAAGGCCTTTCAAAATACAGAAGAATGGCGTTTTTCTTTTTGTAATATCTTGTTTCGTTTAGAGATATTGACGTTTTTCTACTATGCAGATTAGATCAGTGATGACGTCATAAGGTTTGCACATAAAAAATGGTAAAATACGGAATAAACAATATATCTGGAATTATTGAAGCGGTAAAATATAAAACTTTAAGGTAAAAAGCTATTAAAATTGAGTCTTAACGTTTTCGATCTGTTTGACCATCATCAGAGTGAAAAAATCTGCATACGCTCAATATTCTTATAGCTCAGTGTTCTCATAATTTTAACAGCTTTCTACCTTAAAGTTTTATATTTTACTTTTATCGGCGAAATGTATATATTGAAGCAGGGTTCTTGAAACATGGCACCACACCACAAATGTGCATCACATGCAAAAGAAACAAAATGACACCCTTAGTGCTGTTGCCATGACGACAGTTTTGCGGCAGGTGCTGTCTTAGTAAAAACTGAAATTCCCAGTTTTTGTGTTAAACCAAGAACCATCTACCCCACCCAGTCTAATAATGGGAGTTAAGACAATATGGGAACTATGTCTCTTCCAAGTAGGACCCTTTACCTCACTTTAGAGGTTGCAAATGGGGATATTTGTTTTTTTAACAGAAAGAGACTGGAGCCGAAAGAATTGCTATGGCAACAGCATTAAGGGTGCCATTTTGTTTCTTTTGTGATGCACATTTGTGGTGCCAAGTTTCAAGAACACTGCTTCAATATTTCCAGAGATATTGTTTATTCAGTATTTTACCATTTTTAGTTGCAAACAATATGACATCATCACTGATGACCCTAATAGAAAAACGACAATATCTCTAAAACGAAAAAAGATATTTCAAAAAGAAAAATGCTATTCTTCTGTATTTTGACAGGCCTTTCCAGTAAGCAGAAATTATTTTTCATGTCATATACGCTTTAATGACAAACAAAAGCTGTGTAAAAATAGAACACGCACAGACAACAGGAGCGAAATTTATTTTGTAAAAACGTGCCAAAATCTATTATTCTACGGTTTTAAACAAAAAACAATGATATTTTGAATGGCCGTTCATTAACAGTGGAAAACGGTTAATCTGATGAGTTTATCACGCTTGTAATGTAAAACATACAGTAAAGTAACACAATATTTTCTAACGCGAAAGTTCTAACGGTTTGAGCTTGACAATTTATTAACAGACACCGTAGTCGCGAGCATCACAACGAGCAAGTTGTCTTGTACCGGATATTTGATTGTTTTGTACCGGACAATTGATTGGCTGGAATTGAAAATGTTGGAATCTATTGTTTCAGTTCTGCCATCTGATTGGTTTTCATTGTCTGGGTTGCCCCGGTCTCAGTAACGCACTGTAAAACGCCGAGGGAAAAACTTCGTAATGATGACGTCAGTCGTGTGTCTGTCCTCTGATAGATTATAGGCGAGAATCAATCAAAATGGGAGAATAACTTGGGTTATTATATAAATAATAATATAGATCACGAAATTAAGAGACATAGTTAGCAATTTTTCTCTATCAGTATTGTCTATATCCACATCTAAATTCGTTTTTGAAAGGATTGCTTATCAGTCGTCCACGTGATGGGTGTACGGGCTAGTTCACTGAAGATTAAACAGAAATAAACATAAAAACTATCTGATGCTAGTTCCAGTTCCACCCTTCCGCTAGTTTATTTAGCGTCACAACAAAGAATTTTACTGGCTTTTTAAATAAATCTGAATAATGTCTTGATTTCTAATGCATGATCTCCTCACACAGAACCAGAGATGAACTGGAAGAATTGCGTATCCTCCTTGATCGCCAGGAGTTGGAGTAGGAGCTTGTAATCAGAATTTATCAGTGGTAGATTTTCTGTTGCTTCTAACGCAATCGCAACACTAACATGAATGTACATGCAGTAGGAAGCAAAGACGATCTTCTCTCTTCGACGATGGGGCAAGTCGTGCATGACTGGACAAGACGGTTGACGTGATTCAACATCAAACTGAAATCAGGTCAAAAGTGGTTTGAGAGGAGGCTTTTAGTTTGCAGACGTTTCCAAAAAACACGCGAAGGGAACGAAGCTGCGAGCGAATGCAAAAAAAAAAAAAAAAGCAATGGGAGGGGGTTTTCCCTGCTCCCTAATTCACTCCCCACTTCTCCCCTGTTTTGCTCACCCCAGGCGCGCTCCTTCGTTCGCCCGCTTGCTCGCTCGCTTGTTCGATCTCTCCGCCTGGAAAAGGAAAGGAAACGTCTGCTATGCAGGTTATTTAGCTTGTAAAGTGGTCATTAATCTTTCGAACAACAGTGTCGTTTGCTTAAGTAGGACAACACAGGTTAATTTTTGTTTTTTACACGTTTTAATGGAATGTTTCATAGACCGCGCCTACAACAATCCACCCGAAATAACTGTAAGAAGCTAATGATCTGGCTGGGCGGCTGTTATGACAACTTGAAGTTATGGGTGACAGATTTGGCTAGTAAAACTGTCACGCACAGAAACATAACTGGTACAAGCTCATTCACTACTGATGAGGAGTCAAAGCAATTGTATTTGTGGAATGCGGCAATGAGATGGAAAATTACAGTCCAGCAGAATAGAACAAAATAGGTGACAAGGTATGGGATTGCAATCAGTCGGTTAATTGAATTTGGATACGAAATGGAAAAAAGAAAGGAATGAAAAGATAACTGAAATGGAAGGCAGAAAAAAATAACTAAAGTTCGCAACCTCAGCAGTTATTTTTTTGTTGGCTCCTTTTTATCCCAAATTGAATTTATCATAAAATTTGCTCTTGGTATTGAAATGAAATTTTAGGAGTTTTGATTGATGAGTAGTAACGCTGTATCATTGCGTATGAATCTGTCGGCCTTGCTGCATTTTTGTATTGAATGTAAGTAATGTGCTTTCACTCTTCGTAGTAAATGGAATGCGAGGTCTGAAATATTATCTTGCAGGGTTATTAGAAATAAACACTAGTATAGCAGCATAAAGCGGTTTTCATTTGAAAAACTTGCGCCACTTTCTCGTCCAATCAGAAGTAAGACCAAAACCAATGGACCAATTTCGATATATCAAAATTCAGCCTAACACAGCAGACCTCAGCACGACGCTCCGAGGAATAAACCCCACAAACTCTGCAGTTATTCCCCTGAGCCTCGTACTGAGGTCTGTTACCTGAATTTTAATATATCGAAATTGGTCTATTGTAACTCACTCGCACTCGTTTACCCGCGCTTTATGTCCGCTACATGGAATTACTTCGAGTTTGATTGGTTCATTGGATTGTCTGCGCTCTTTGTGATAAGCTAGAGTGATTACTTTCTTGGTTTTGGTTTTACGACACTCAACGGATTGAAAACCGCTCTGTAAGATTAAGTTTATGATACTTTATCTCATGCATGTACATTAAAAAACAAAAAGACGGCGGGATAGTAGCAGTGGGAAACTTAATTTCTGGCTTAAAGTACGAAAACTGCATAAAACTAAGATACTTGTTTTGTAATGTATTTGTAGAGGGTATTTTCAGAACGGTATTTATAGCAATAGGTGTACTTATTTCACAGCGAGTGTTGTGTCACATTTTGTTCTAATCTGAATTTTTATTTCTCCAAGTTGAAGGAAATATTCTTATTTTATGAGAAAAATGATATGCACTGTAATCCAAAGTAACACGGTACCCTGCATTACAGAGAAAACCCAGATCCGATTGTCTGGGGCAAGTAAATTTTGCTCTTGGGAAAGTGAAAACGGAAATTCGGTGGTACAGTGGAGAAGTGAAATTACCCTCATTAGTCTTGTTATAGTCTATCGCTGATTACAGACATTACCTAGTAAATGATGTAGTTGATAAGGCATGAACATTGCGCTGCTATTGAGAAAGTGCTATGTTAGTGGGGGCAACTGAAAGCTGAAATCCCCTGACTGGCCCACTGCGCAACTGGATTTCAAACGTTTTCAGTTTCCTGCCCTGCGGCAATCGATTAAACACTTAGATGTTTATACCACAAACAGAAGAATAAACTTTGCTTTGCATTTAGCTCTTAGACAGGTGGCGTGCAGGGAGAAGTTTAATTCAAAGGATGATTCAAGACGTTAAATGTGTATTTGATGCAATATAGCATAAATTTAGTCAATGTCTTCATTAGCAACGCTTAATTCTGAGAGCAACTTTTCAGTTAGTTTTTGGAGGCATCCTTTTTTTTATTTTAAGCACGTTTTTGGCATTTTTAAGAGGAACGTTTTCGCAATTTACTAGTACATTCTCGATTGCCCTGGCTTCAGCTTGTTAAGGCTGTAAGCGTTTGTGATGGGTAATTCAGTTATTTAGGGTTTTGTTACAACCTTTAAAAGAATATTCCTGAGTTTGCTTGGAGTCGGCGTAACGTTGTAACTGAACATATAATGATGATGATAGCCAATACGAAATAAGGTCTGCCAGTTGGCATTTTAGTTATTTTGCACGTGTACATTTGAGGTTTTGTAATGTTTGCATTGCTTCATGAGGGTCCTAAAGCTTCTCAGTAAAATTTGCTGCTACTTCTAAAACATTGGAAAATCGACAGTAAAATGTTTACGAGAGACCAGTAGCCGTGATAACCGATTGTTTATCTGTATTATCAGGTAACGCTATTTAGGAGTGGAATAAGTGACTTGCCTATATAATACAACTACCTGAAAAAAACAATTAGCTCATTAGCAGAAAATAGCAGTTAGTAGATTATTTTAATTTTCAATTTAATTTAATACTTTTTCAAGAGTCGAATGTATTTAGCACTGCTGTGTTAACTGGGCACTGTTAATAAATGACCAAATACTGCAACTAGAACACAAATCATCAGGAATCCCAACTGATGGGAAGTTGACCAGTTGGCTGTTTACACAACGCGGTCGAGGAGTTGAACTCGGGGCTACCGAGAACAAATCCAGATAGCAGCTGGGGTGAAGGATTTGAACCAGGCACCTCCAGATTTCAAATCCAGTTTTCTAGACCTCTCGGCCACGCCGCCTCCACAAACTTCTGTAGAGACACCGTCAATTTAAGTCACTACTGTGAAGTATTGTTTGGCTAAACCTTTATTGAGGGTCCCTAGGGTTTCGGGCAACAAGGAAACATGAACATTTATTTCAAGGGAACAAGGCTTCTTTTCATAGATCAAAGGGAAAAAAGGGATATCTCTACAGTAGAACCCCGGCATTAATCCGGTCACCAACAGGCCACAATGATCTTGTACTATTATTAGAGAGCTTTAGATTGGACTACGAGCACGAGATTAACTACGAGTACGATTTTCGATTTTCAAATCAGTGACGTTTCCAGAGCCCTAATTCTTCATGTTGGTTTTAGGCAGAGAGGGTGGCTCATGGGATGAAATGGGTATGTGATGTGATGATGTGAAGCCTGCAAATTAGAATTGAAAAGTGGTTCTCGCACTCGATCTCGTGCTCGTACTCAAATCTTAAGTCCCCTACTAGCAAGACTTCGGCGACAAACGCTAAGAAACAATAGAATCTATTTATGTTGAACAAGGGAGAAAATGGAAATTTTTTTAGAGACCAAGAGAACATGTTGCCCCCATGTTGCCTATTTCCTGTTTCCTGTTTCCTTCTAGGAGTTTTTCTACTTCCCCCCAGATAGAATTCTATTCCATCCCAGGGGTAGCCCCAGCATTAAATTCGCCGATTCATGTATATTTAACAATTAGACCCGTAGCCCATGAGGCGAAGCCGAATGGGCTATTGACCCGCGGCCCCTAATGGCGTAGGGTCTAATTGTTTTAGTATCACCCAACTAGTCGGACAGAAAAGGCAATAATGAAGTTAGCACAGGCAAGATGAAGAAATATTTATTTGGGATTAAAACGAAAGAAAGCGTGACGCTCGATTGCGCCAATTTCGCTACTCGAGTACTATTACTAATAGTCCTCTAGTAGCGTAGCCAATTAAAATGCAGGATTTGCATTAGTCCACTAGTTGGGTGATACTAAAAATTATTAGTTCCAGGCTTAACTGGGTCAAATATCCAAACGTATTTCAAGAGCTTATTACATGAGAAAGCGCAAGCGTAGCTTTGAATTACTGCTGAGAAATCGATCTCTAGCCAGTTAAATAATGTCGTCCGCGAACTTATCAGTCGCTACTAGGCGAGAAGACGTCGACGCCAGAAAACCTCTCAGAAAATGTCACTCCTGGTCAGATGGCTGCTATGCGAGCGGTTAAAGACGTGGTGGAGGACATGTTCAGAGAGATAAGAAATATTCTGAAAAAAAAGCGAAGCAGAAGTCTTACATCTAAGGAAATTTGTTAAGTAAAAATCATTTTGCCTTCATTTTTGGAAAACAATTTTTGTTAAATGATCACAAAACCGACGTGAGAAAGACAAATAAAGGCTTATTTTCGCGTGCTCGTTTACCTAAAATGGATCGCGGAGACGAATCAATTTATCAGCAGTTTAAAAAGGGCCATTATAATGAATACTTCAATGAACTAGAGTTTTCAGTCCGTATTGGAGAATATCCGTCTCGTTCTTTTTTTTGTTTTTGCAAGTTTATGGACCGGGTCCATAAACCTGCATAAAAACTCCACCAATATTTCTCTAGTTCAATAAAATATCAGTTCAGTCTCGCATTTCAGTTGGTTCCTAGTTATGGTCTGTTGGAGTGTGTCACATTGAGCGCAGCAGAGGTAAATTGTGTCATTTGTTTACAACATCATGCGCAACAATTTACTTGCAAATGATCGGTGCCCACAAACTTGAATTGACCAGTCAGGATGCCACAGGCGGGAAAACTGTACTGTTCTGACGTCAAATGTATGATACAGCAGGAAAGGCATTAAAGTCGGACAACTATTCTCATGGACTTGAGACGGCATTGAACATTCACGAAAAGGGATTCATAATCTAAAGACCATAGAGACTTTAAGATAAGCTACGGCGAGGTCACCTGGCTACTACGGCTACTTTTGCCGTGAGGGACTAGGCCATGACGGGACTCACGGAGCTTCTACTGTAAGTACCGCAGAGAAATGGTAGGAAATTCACCTAGCATTCCTTACATACTCTCACTAGGGTTCTTCGTCTTGCGGCCAGGGAAGGCGACATAATCTGTTTCAGTGACATGTCGATGATATGAAATAAAAAATAAACCAGAAAGGGTCGATGGAACATGAGACAAGCTTTAAAATGAAGTCACGATATTAATAGTGCTTTAAAAGTAAATAGTGCGTTCGAGTCATTCCCGATGCTTTCAAATGATGGCGGACTCCACCGACGCCAATAATCTGGAACAAAACAAGGTCATTATATATCGGATCACGTCTAAACACAAGTAAACAAAGACTTGGCAGGAAAAAAACGTGAGCGGACAAAACCGGGGAATGCCGATAAATCAAGTAATCCCGCAATGATAAACGAATTACACAACATGAACCTTCCTCTGCTTCTCCCCCTGAACCAAGTTCAGATCTACGAACTGAACTTAAAGATACTAAAGTGCCTACGAATGGATGTTGAGCGCAGCGAGCAGACGTAAATGTCTTGTTTACCCAATGAAAGCCATCACAATAAACTCTGAGCTTGCATCGAGATGCTTGTCTGGACATAAACGAGCGTTTGATTAATCAATCTAAAACAGATCTTAAAGAAAAAAAACCCAGATGATCTGGAATACTTGTCTAAGTATGTCGCTGGCAGTAGGAGCCACATGCAGCATTATCATGCTCGGCAATTGAAGTTATTGTGTAGAAAATATCGCACAATTACACAGCCGAGGGCAAAAAAAAAAAAAAAAAAAGCGCGAGGAGAAACTTAGTACATGGAGCTAAGATAAATTGTTAGTGCTTCAAGTGACCATGCACGGCATTAGCTAATCGCTTGGCCAATGGCTCGTACACGAAACGAATCGAAAAAGTCTCGCGTGTTTTCGCGCGTTCAGAGACGCGCCACACTCTCGATTTCGGTGTTAGCATCTCAAGCTATGCTTCCTATACTTTTTAAAGATGCTACTTTTAGCCCTCCCTCAAATCTACACACGTGCATTTTACCTGTGGAAAACTATCGATTTGCACAGTGTTTAGGTTGGAGATTCTCGCCCATATCAACTTTCTTTTCTCTCGTAAGTTCTCGCGCGTTTAGAGATACGCCACACTCGCGTTTTAGCTGCGGAGATCCTAACCAATGCTTACCTAACTTTTTAAAGACGCTATTTTCAGTCCTCCGCCAAATCTACACATGCTTATTTCACTTGTGGAAATCTAACGATTTCGACATTGGCCCTTTCCCAAATCTACACACGTGTATTTCATTGTGGATGTCCAACGATTTAGAGAGTGTTTGGGTTGGAGATTCTCGCCCATATCAACTTTATTTTTCTCTCGTAAGTTCTCACGCGTCTAGAGATACGCCACACTCGCGTTTTAGGTGCGGGAATCCCAACCAATGCTTACGAAACTTTTTAAAGATGCTACTTTTAGCCCTCCCCCAAATCTATCCACGTGTATTTTACTTGTGCAAGTCTATCGATTTGGACAGTGCTTGGGGAAGAGATTCTCGCCCATATCAACTTTCTTCTCTCTCGTAAGTTCTCGCGCGTTTAGAGATGCACCACACTCGCGTTTTAGGTGCAGCAATCCCAATCAATGCTTACCTAAATTTTTAAAGATGCTATTTTTAGCCCTCCCCCAAATTTACACACGTGTGTTTTACTTGTGAAAGTCTATTGATTTGGACAACAAACTTTAACTTCAAGCAGAACTGACACAAACATGACTTACAATAGATGAAGCGACACTTCACAACATCTAACACTGACAACTTTACACCTTACAGATGACTTATTTATGACCTCAACAAATCAACCAACAAACTTTATCTCCAAACAGAACCAGGATTGACTTCACTAACAACAGATGGATTGAAAGTGAGAACAGTTATTTTACTTATACCTTACAAATTTATGACTTACAAGTATTCATGACCTAAACAAACCAACCAACAAACTGTACATTATTTTGTAACTTCAAACAGAACCAGCACAAACTGTAACAACATCTGACACAAACAACTACTTACACCTTACATATGACTTTTTCCTAACCTTAACAAGCCAACCAACAAACTTTAACTTCAAACAGAACCAGCGCAAACTTGACTTACAATGGATGGATTGAAACTGACAACATCTGAAATCAACATCTACTTGCACCTTACAAGTGATTCTTTTGTGACCTGAACAAACGTAAAAAACTAGACCTGACTTCAGTACTTCAGTTGAAACCTAAGATACTGTCATTGCAGGCTTAACTACCAACTAACATACTCTGTACCACAATCACTAGTACTTTACAGACTACAGTCACTGCACAAGCTGCATACCAATGCAAGGATTTAGCACTGACTCAGATAATGATTATTATCTAATGCTACATAAGTGTGTGGCACCATTATTCAAATAAGTGTTTTTCTTCTAAAAGAAAAATTATCTCCAAACATTTTGCTACTGAATATCGCCATAGCTGTACACTGTACACTGTTTAAATTTTTTTTTTTACGTTTTTACATAAACTGGGTCAATGATTGGAATCAGAGGTCTTTGCTAAGTACTGTAACTATGTAGTTTTCTCTTCAGATTAACAACAAACTCACTTTTCAACTACATTTCAAGAGTTTATCAATCAAAATTCACATTACCGGTAGTTGCAAACACAAGAGAGACACCTGTCCAGTAAATTATTTTCTTGTGAAGTTTTGCACTGATCTTGGCAGCTATCCGTAAGTCTCAATTCTTCTGACAAGACTCAAATTTAAAAATTTGCAAAGTTATGTTTATCTTTATAGGCAAAAAACAACCAGTTAGGAACTAAATTATGGTAACTGTCTTACTGGGCATATGCTAAGGTTCCATCCTTAGCCTTAAAATTGGAACCACATTGAGTAACTTACAGCAAATTAATTCTGAGAAGGATGCAGGATGTCCAGTTTTTCAATGTTCAGCTCTTGCAAATTGGGGTTTGCTTCATCACAGGCTAAGAAAAATTAATATAAATAATATTAGTTGGTAGAACTCTTAGAATTTAGCTAGCAAATATATCCTAAGGATAGCTTGCTAACTGATTTTTTACCACAATTGCTGCTAATCTTGCAATCTGATTGGCTAAATTGCTGTTGTCGATAAGAGTCTAGACAGCGCTGCTTGTGTCAATGTGTCACGCAATGCCTTTTTCAGCTCGTGCTCTGAAAAAAAGATTTTCTTTGACGTTGATATTGTGGTAAAAAAGAAATTGAAATGTGGTTTAGCGTGGTCTGTATTCTTATCGACAACGATATGTGTCATCACAGTGGTCAAAATTTGTTGTGTACTCACTCGGCTACATCTTGTGAGTCCACAACATTTTGACCACTGTGATGACACGCATCGTTGTCGATAAGTGTACAGACCACGCTTAACCACATTCAATTTGTTAAACTTCTTATCTTAGCGTACAATGTACACCTTTCATAAAGGCAAAAAAATATTTCAGTACTTAACTCTTTTCGAGCAACAATCAACATTACGCTGCCACTCAACCTTACTACTTACTGTAGCTTTCTTAAAATAATCATAAAAGGTTTGTTTTTTTATTAATCTTTCTTGTGCATGAAACAAATTTAATGTTCTTTGGGAGTCAGTAATTAAAAACGACTTTCCTTTTTGATCCATCTTTACCATTTTGAAGTGCTTGGCAGCTTGATGGTGGTTGTTTAATTCATAAACAAGGGAAAAATTTTCATTTTAAATTGAACAATCTCAATGCACACTTGGTAAAGTAGATCTGCAAGTTCATTAGCACAAACTTCCAACTGTAAGCAGTTTGTTCACACCATCTTTTTTACCTTCTTGACTGCACCATTGATTACTTTCAAGACTTAGCAAAAATTTTCATTAATGCAAATGTTCTTGGCCTTAAGCCAGAAAATATGACACCACCTGCTTGTAGGAAAGTTTTCGAGAGTCAATCTTACTGAAGACAAAATGTTATCAGAATTTAGAATTAAGCAAAATTTAATTTGAAGGTCTTCATTTCGGATTTATTTTAGAATTGGGCTATTTTCAGTTTCTGAAGTGCTATTTTCTTTTCGTCATCAATCTCTCAATTTTTGTTGCATTTTTCCTGATTAACAATGATATTTAATATTAATGTTAAACACATTTAGATCAACAGTCTGCATTTTGCCTTATTTTTAAGTTCTTATGTTTTTTTTATGTTTATCTAGAAACAACTCTTGATTCCCTCACATAAGTATAAACAAACATTTTACATCCTCGTCAAGAACTACACAATGCAGACTGTTGATGAAAACCAATGTATATTAACTTGCTTAATGCACTAGTTTCTTGGTTCTTTCTTGGTGCTGCACTGAAGGTTCTCTTGGGCTTCCTTTAAAGGTTTGTCAGTGATTTCTCTGTTGCTCCAAAAAAATTCTCAGAATTTATTAGGACTATATTTCTGGGCTTTCTCGGTTGCTCCAAAAAATTCTCGGGAGTTTTAGGACAATAAATTCTATTTATGCTCAGTACCCTGAGTGCAGCCTGTTCATGGTCATGGTTAAGGTTTCTGGCTTTTTTTCTGGACTTCCATCACTAAGAAAGAACCATGTTTTTCTTTATTAGTCTATTTTTAATGCTAATGAGCTTGCACGCATCTACTAATTAAGTTGTTAGGTTCTTATTTAATTCCAGGACAAAAGGTGGCACACACATCAAGACCAAAGATTAGTCATATTCAAATCTAGCTAATCATGTCCCTGCTGGGTTGTGGAAGCTCTACCTCTGAGAAGGTGTGTTTCTAATGTCCTCTGAAATATTCCAACTGAGAAATCCTGGGAAACTTTATTTGATCCTGTAATGCAACCCGGGGACAGTTGGGCACTTGGAAGAGTTGGCCATCTGCTCTCAAGTGGGCTGGACAGTATGAACAAAGGTGAGAGTTTGCTTTTCATGTCTTCAGGGTTTCACTGAATTTGTCACGATACCACATCATCAATTTTGGCCCAGCAAGATGCTTATTTGCAGTCAATGTATCAGGAACTGTTCCACAACCAAGGACGTAAAACGGGAGTGCTGGATTGTGGAGCTCAAGGAAGGTGCATCTCTAGAGAAAACATAGATAGAGGAGATAACTGAATTTCATTGTTCTGACCTGATTGGATTTTCACGAATGATATTAAATTGAGCTGAGTCAGTGGGGTCTCTCTGATTGGGTTGCTACTGGGTCAGGTTTCGTCTCCTAGTTTTTCATTAAAAAATAAACTTTAACTTTAAAATGATAAAATTAAATCCTACAGGCCCAATTAAAAACAGAACATCTTTTGAAAGAATATTATATTAAAATTTTCATTTTCCCTTTTGAAAAATTTCACATCATAAACTTAATTATTTTCATTTTCTGTTTTCATTTTCATTGAACTTATAATATATTAATTTTTAATTTTCGAAAACTTCCTTTCATTAGTTTAATAGACCATATTCGTATTCTCGGTATAGGACTGGAACTAGCTTGCAATGGAGGCTTATAGGGTGGGGGGGAATATCATTAAAAAGAGATTAATGTCATTTGCATTTGAAAAGACTCCCCGCATTAGCCTCAATTGCATGCTAGTTCCAGTCCAATACCGAGAATACAAATATGGCCTATTGACACTTCACAAACTAAGGAGGACTAGTAAGCACCAGCTGTTTGTCACTAGGGTCTCTGGGATTGCCATGGTAACCAACATGAGCTGTGAATGGTCAATGGTTGCCGTGGTAACCATCAACTAATAGCCCATGCTAGTTACCAAAACAATCCCAGGAATCCTTATGCTGACAGCTGATGCCTAGTCTTCCTTAAGTTTCTGGAGTGCTTAATAGCTTATTTGTCAATTAGAGGTTTATTAGAAACTAATACATGATAGGTGTTGACGAATAATTTTCGTTGTCACGCTTATTAACTGTTAAATAAATCGGCGGCATTCCATTTAACAGTTAATTAGTCTGTCAATGAAGAGCAATTCTGAAACATTTTGCATTGATTTAAGCGCTTTAGTTGATTCAATTTCTAACCAACCGAGCCAATTAAACAGGAATTCAAAACTTTTCACCACCAAGTTATTAAGTATAATTTATATAGATATAAATTAAATCGATATAGCATTTCTTAATTTTTTTTTTGCAACAATAAAAATTCTTAATCATAAGCGTTTGTTTTTAAGGGGTGGCTTTTTAGGTGGGCTCAATTTCTTTTCCACTAAAATCCAGTAAAATTCACTAAATTCAGAGTTCCTCGGATTGTCACGCAATGCTCCTCCACAAAGTGATGAGAGACATTGCGTGAGCAGAGAAGTCACGAATGCGAGGGACGCTACAATCTCTTGCAATGGCAATTTTAGATTAACAGACAAAAATATTTTAAACCTCTGCAATGGAAATTACTGAGTCAAGTTGAATTTTAAAACCATTTGAAGCCAAAACTCGGCCAAATTAAAAAAAAAATCGCGATAAAATTTATTAGCCAACCATTTTCTAGTTTTAAATCTTAGCGAGCATGAATATTTAACTATTAAATTAAACATTCATGCGCGCTAAGATTTAAAACTAGAAAATTGTTGTGTTTAAGAATTAAAATTCTTAAACACAACATAACTTTAGCTCATACTTACTCCAAAATTGTTAACATTGTAAGCAGAGATTCGGCTTAAATCTTTAGCTTGTTTTATTTTTAAACTTCGTATTAAACTTCGGCTTCGTATGTTAATTGCTCGTTTCAGATCACGGATGTTCTCTGGAGAATTGTCTTTCTAATTATTCATTCATTCGCACGGGACTTGGATTTGCATTTGAATAAACAACTCTCCAGAGAGGGCCACCCTGCCTAAATAAAGTTGACCTTGACCTTGAGAGTAACGTCACGTGACATGAAATACGGCAGTAAACAAACAAGCTGAATAAGCATAATAAACTAAAACCTTTTGCAATCTCTATAGGTTTAAATCAAAACTAAAGCTTTTTTGCCATAAAATCGGCCAATTTCTTTCATCCAAATTAAAGAGAGAAACCTGACATCTGTAGCTTCACGGATGAGCGACTTGTAGTGACTTGCGCTCTTTGGTGAAGTTTGTGGAATGACGGTCGGTCGGAGGTTTGGTCGGAGGTCAGATTGGCGGATTCTGTGCTGAAGTCTTTCTTTGATTTCAACGGTGATGCACTGAAATTGAGCGCCATACTTTAGCGCTTTAGTTTTTCTTGTCCAGGTTGCGAACACTCCAACTTAAATGGGTTTTCATTGAAAATATTCCGGGAGGGCGAGCTTATTGGCAAATCTTTTATTTTTTCGATGCATTGACCTGCGGATTAGCATCTTGAACCAAATTACGAATTTGGCATTTTAATTATTTTTCAACTCATTAATTCCAAAATTACTCGAGTGTAGCATTGTGACAAATTAAGACTGAGACCCCGGAGGCATGGGAAGCAAACTCTCACTTTTCTTGACGCTGTCCACCCCACTTGGGACGCAAACGGTCTACTCTTCCAAGTGTTTAACTGTCCCCGGCTTGGATGAAAAGATCAGATAAAACAGACCAGGATTTTAAAGTTGGAATATTAAATGAGGACTAAAGAAACAACACCGACTTAAAGGGGCAGAGTGGAAGCAACCCAAAGAGCAGCGGCACGATTGGTTAGATTATTTTTTTTTCAATAAAAGTAATGAACAAGAGACAATTCTTATTTCAATAAAATATTGTTATCTTCCCACACGTGATGTTTCACTTTCCAAACCAATCATTTGAGTGAACCAGATAAACTCACCAAGAATAACAAGATAATTTGGTTTTATCAACTGAGTTGATTATGTGAATTGGCCACCGTAAAAAAGAAAATGCGGTACACTTGGAAAAATGCGCCACACTTGGATAAATGCGCCTCACTTGGAAAAATGGGGCACACTTGAATAAATGCGCCACACTTAAAAAAATGCGGCACACTTGAAAAAATGAGCCACACTTAAGAAAATTAAGCACATTTGGAAAAATGCGCCACACTTAAGATAATGCGGCACACTAGCAAAAATACGCCATACTTAAGAAAAGGCGAAACACTTGGAAAAATGCGCTACACTTAAGATAATGCGGCACACTAGGAAAAGTGCGCCACAATTAAGAAAATGCGGCACACTTGGAAAAATGAGCCACACTTAAGATAATGCGGCACACCAGGAAAAATGCGCTACACTTAAGATAATGCGGCACACTAGGAAAAATGCGCCATACTTAAGAAAATGCGGCACACTTGGAAAAATGCGCCACACTTAAGTTAATGCGGCACACTAGGAAAAATGCGCCACAATTAAGAAAATGCGGCACACTTGGAAAATTGCGCCACACTTAAGATAATGCGGCACACTAGGAAGAATGCGCTACACTTAAGATAATGCGGCACACTAGGAAAAATGCGCCATACTTAAGAAAATGCGGCACACTTGGAAAAATGCGCCACACTTAAGTTAATGCGGCACACTAGGAAAAATGCGCCACAATTAAGAAAATACGGCACACTTGGAAAAATGCGCCACACTTAAGATAATGCGGCACACTAGGAAAAATGCGCCACACTTACGAAAATGCGGCACACTTAAAAAAAATGTGCCACATTTAAAAAAATGCGGCACACTCGAAAAAGTGCGCCACACTTAAGATAATGCGGCACACTAGGAAAAATGCGCCACACTTAAGAAAATGCGGCACACTTGAAAAAAAGCGCCACACTTAAGAAAATGCGGCACACTTGGGAAAAAGCGTCACACTTAAGAAAATGCGGCACACTTGGAAAAAAGCGTGACACTTAAGAAAATGCGGCATACTAGGAAAAATGCGCCACACTTAAAAAAATGCGGCACACTTTAAAAAATGCGCCACACTTAAGAAAATGCAGCACAATTGGAAAACTTGGCCAAACTGAAGAAAATGCGGCAAACATGGAAAAATGCACCACACTTAAGAACATGCGGCAGACTTATAAAAATGCGCCACACTTAAGAAAATGCGGCACTCTTGGAAAAATGCGCCACACTGAAGAAAATGCGGCACACTTGGAAAAATGCGCCACATTTAAGAAAATGCGGTACACTTGGAAAAATGCGCCACACTTAAGAAAATGCGGCACACTAGGAAAAATGCGCCACACTTAAGAAAATGTGGCGCACTTGAAAAAAATGCCTAACACTTAAGAAAGTGCGGTACACTTGAAAAAATGCGCCACTCTTAAGAAAATGCGGCGCACTTGGAAAAATGTGCCACACTTAAGAAAATGCGCATCCTTGGAAAAATGCGCCACACTTAGATAAATGCGCCATACTTAAGAAAATGTGACACACTTTCAAAAATGCGAAAAACTTAAAATAATGCGGTGAACTTGGAAAGATGTGCCAAACTTAAGAAAATGCGGAACACTTGGAAAAATGCGGCACACTTACGAAAATGCGGCAGACTTAAAAAAATGCGTCAGACTTAAGAAAATGCGGTACACTTGGAAAAATGCGCCACACTTAAGAAAATTCGGCACACTTGGAAAAATGCGCCACACTTAAGATAATGCGCACCACTTGGAAAAATGCGCCACTCTCGGATAAATGCGGCTCACTTGGAAAAATGGGGCACACTTGGATGAATTCGCCACACTTAAGAAAATGCGGCACACTTAAAAAAATGCGCCACACTTAAGAAAATGCGGCACATTTGGAAAAATGCGCCACACTTAGGAAAATGCGGCACACTTGGAAAAATGTGCCACACTTAAGATAATGCGGCACACTTGGAAAAATTCGCCACACTTAAGAAAATGCGCCACACTTAAAAATATGCGGCAGACTTATAAAAGTGCGCCACACTTAAGAAAATGAAGTACACTTGGAAAAATGCGCCACACTTAAGAAAATGTGGCACACTTTGAAAAATGCGAAAAACTTAAAAAATTCAGTGCACTTGGAAAAATGTGTCAAACTTAAGAAAATGCGGCACACTTGAAAAAATGTGCCACACTTAAAAAAAAAAGCGGCGCACTTGAAAAAATGTGCCTCACTTAAAAAAATGCGGCACGCTTGGAAAAATGCGCTAAACTTGAGAAAATGCGGCACACTTGGAAAAATGCACCATATTTAAGAAAATGCGGCACACTTGGAAAAATGCGCCACACTTAAGAAAATGCAGCACACTTGAAAAAATTCGCCACACTTAAGAAAAAGCGGCACACTTGCAGAAATGCGCCGCACTTAAGAAAATGCGGCACACTAGGAAAAATGCGCACCTTTTAAGAAAATGCGGCACACTTTCAAAAATGCGGAAAACTTAAAAAAAATGCGGCGCACTTGGAAAAATGCGCCAAACTTAAGAAAATTCGGCACACTTGGAAAAATTTGCGACACTTGGATAAATGCGGCTGACTTGGAAAAATGGGGTACACTTGGATAAATTCGCCACACTTAAGAAAATGCGGCACACTTAAGATAATGCGGCACACTTGGAAAAATTCGCCACCCTTAAGAAAATGCGGCACATTTGGAAAAGTTCGCCACACTTGGATAAATGCGGCTCACTTGAAAAAATGGAGCACACTTGGATAAATTCGCCACACTTAAAAAAAGGCGCCACACTTAATTGGCTTTGGACCTGCCTTTTGCAACAAATAAGGTTAGAACATTTCGAAATTATCAGCTCTGTGTCTATTTGAGCTTATTATAGGTGAATTCATGTGGCGCATGGATATACGTCTAACCCGTAAATTGAAATTTGACGACGGATGGTCAAATATTTGCATTTTTGACGTACTTTGGAAAGCTCTCGCGTCGCTCACAATCATTTGCCCAAAGAAATTTTTACAGGAATCTGTAGATCATCCTTCTGCGATTCAACCACCAGAAGCTTAATCCATTTAAAGGTTTCGCACATGGTGAAAATCAGTTATATTCACGAAGTACTTTTAAGTGAATGAAATACATGTCTTCGAAATTTTATTATTTTGCACCCAAAAAGATAACGCAACATTCCCTAAAACCAACCCAGTACACATTTAAACATTGCACAAAAATATTTGAGTGTTTTAAAGACGGAAGAATGATGTGGTTTTGCATGCGAGGCTCTCAAACTTGCTTCATAAAATGGTGCGTCAAATGACAATTTTAACGGAAGTTGGTAATTTGCATATTTCTTTGAAATAAAAGGATATTTTGCCAAAAAAACTATCCAGTAGTTTTTGTCATGCCCTAGCCCATCTACCATAAAAATATGAGCGGAATCGAATATTTGACCCTTGCCGCGAAATTAAGAATTTGTCTGATTCTTACAGGCAGGCACTCTTAACATCTACAAGTTATTTCGAAGCGACTTGATTAACGCAAGCTTTTTCAAACACCGTAACAACGTAACCTTTATTATGCAAAATTCCGGTGCAAAATCGTTACATCAAACAACTGTTTCTTCTCACCTAGTGGGAGACTGTTTATAAGCTTTCAAACACAGATATATTATCTCCTGAATAATGAAAAAAAAAACTCATTACTTCGTCCATGTCTTCGTTGATTTTTACTTTCAACAGCGTCTTTTTCGAATCCTGAGCTTTCTCTTTACAGTACAGATGAATCAGCCTCCATATACGTCATAATACAGGTGTTATACAGTTATCATCACAAAAGATTTGGTTGGGTCTGCGCAAACTGCGCAAAAAATAACAAAGCATGTTAAGTTCTGTAAAGTTACATTTGCGTAATGACGTCACAACATGGCGGTTGATATGTCTCTGTTTGAAGAAATTGGTGGAAAAGCTGTGCTCAAATCGGTTCTTCACGTTTTTGAAAATTGGCCACGGTTTTTGGCTGTTTTCAACAATTGCAATTTCGGTTGGAAAAAAATCGCTGTTTTCCAAACAAATCTTACTTATTTTTGTAATTTTCAGTGTTCGTATAAAATATGATTCTTTTTCTTTCCGTCCTTCTCAGTGGGAGTACTGATTTAAGCTCCCGTTGAGTTTTCTTTGCATCTACAGTTTAAAGATCGCAGCCCTCAATTCTCGGTATTGCCATTCTTCATTAACGTGAATCGAATGAGTGCAGTCGAAAACCAAGAATAGCGAAAAACTGCAACAAGCGCGAGACTGGTACGTATTAGGTATCTATAGCTGGTGGCAAGTAGCGCGAATTTCAATTCGGGATTTTGGCCGCTAACCACGTGTTATTAGGGTAGTCAGTGGCGGATCTAGGGAAGGGGCTCGGGGGGGGGGGCAACCCCCTTATTTTGGGTAAAACAAGGAAAAATTACAGAAGGAAAAAAAGCCGGCAGGGCAAGCCATCACCTCCCCCCTCCCTCCCCTTAGCCAAAGGTCTGGATTCGCCACTAGTAGTATATAATACAATATATGATACAATAGAATATAATACAATGCGTGCGTATTGTTTGATGCCTGATTGTTAAGTGCATGTTACAGACATACCCATTATTTCAAGTGGGATTTACATTACTGCTTACTAATTTCTTCGACTCATCCCAGCTGAAGTTACACATTAATATTGTTTTTAAGAAAATAACGACTAACATCCTGTTGCGCAGAACACAACCAAGACATGTTATAACATAACTAAAGGAAAGCGCGCGCTCTGATTGGTTAATTCAGCGTCTACTATTTGCCCATGGGTGTACG